>NC_039365.1:70656794-70757740 GCF_003573695.1 Papaver somniferum
AAAGATTAGTATAGTAATATTTTTGTCATTTCTATATTTTTTTTGTTTTTTTACTTACAAAAGATTTTAAAAATATAAATCTCATTAATTTATCCATAAATACGTTGAATTGAGTTTTTTTTTTGTTTTATTCATAAATGTAAAACTTAACGTTGTATTTTTTTTTCTTGATTTTCTATAATAAATACATGAAATTATAAAAGATTCAAAAAATATAAATTATTTTATTTTATTCCATAAATATGTTGAATTGATTTTTTTTTAATCACAAATTTCCGAAATTAATATAGTAGTTTTCTTTATATTCTGGATTTTCACAATAAATGCATGAAATTAATATAACAATTTTTATAAATAATGAGGGTCGTCCGTCGCGTGTGTCCCAACAATCCACCAATCTACACCGCACATTGTCAGATCAATGCACCATATCTAACGAAATTTCATCCGAAGAATACGAATGGTTTCTCAATTAGCCAATGAGAGCACGAGGCTACGCTCACCAACCAACATGAGAGAGGGTAAGCTCCACCAATGCTACTTTTATTCTGGAGTGAGGGATGGTATTGAGTTTTTAGGTTGTTGATACATCATTCCGGAGTCCCATAAGTTTTACAATAAATTGGTTAAATAACTCCTAAAAATACCGATGTCACGGTGGTACAGTGATATAGTCATTAGGTGATGATATTAGTGATCTGAATTCAAAACTTGTCAGCACCAGATTCTTTGCCGATCAGAAAAAGAAAAAAAACAAACGAACCTTGCTAAAACTTTTTTCTCCACACAGGAGGCGAGTAATATTTGATGTTGTTTGAATAACCAGAAATTAAAAAGGTATACTTTCTTTATATCCATCTTAGATATTTTGCCCAAAGTTTTATGTACTAGTGAGTATTCCCTCGTCTTCTTTAATTATTTTTTTAAAATTTGAAAGGTAGAGACATTCGATTGAAAACAGTTTCTATCATATCTTAAACTCGTGGTTGAAAATTTATTTATTATTTCTTCATCATCATCGATAAAATTTCTTTCCATGTCTCCAACAATTTTACCTGAATCAACTGATGATAAATTAAGAGTAGTCTCAATCACCGCTGCTACCGCCACTATATAACCAGCACTTCTAAAACACCGTCATCATAAGAACAACCTCCGCCCACCACCACTACCAATTTAATGAACCGGTGTTTGACCTGTAGAAAACGTGCTAAATTAAAATTATGATTTTAATTTTTGTGAAAGAACTTGGTGATGAAATTATGGTTTCATAAATACTTGGATATAATGAAATTAGGAATGGTTAGTAAAATCAACTATATCATTTTTCTTTAAATCTGATGTGTATACAATTGTTAAACAATAAAAATATATCTTTGAGTTCATGAATGACACAAATATTGTGATATACTTTACTTAGAAAATTAATCACATAGGTACATAGAACTACAAAATTGTAGTTTTGACTTCAAAATTATTAAAAGAGAATCCATTGTTAAAGTTCGGGGCTGAATTTTAATGTCAGATGTGTTGGCTACCTGCTTTGGTTGATTTGATTGTGTATAAAATGTTACATACATCGAAGAAAAATGATTAATCAATGTGTTTTGACTTGCACGACAACTATTTGGTGGATGTTCTCAAAGGCATATTCCAAAAAAATAGAGACAAGTCATTGTTGAATCTAATATAGGAGGTGTTGAATCCAATAGAGGGCCCATGGTCCCAATGTCTTGTTAGTTGGTTACGGGTATCCTAAAGGCATTTAAAGGGTGTAAATTTCCCTTTCATCTATTTAAACCTAATTAATAAAAAAAATTAACCTACTCAGTAAACATAATTAAAATTAAAATCAGTTTTTTCTTTCATCTCTTCTCCTAATCAACAACGATGATGGTAATCGGCAACAACCCGATAAAAAATTGATAATGAACAACCCAATCAAGAACGAAGATGAAACCGATGCATAATTTAAAATTACTCAACCGCGCCCGACGGTTTTGTGATGTTTGATTCGACACAAACACATTTATTTTTTCTCAGTTTTGTATTTGAAATGGTTTGATTTATTGATATAGGAAGAAAAATTAGGTTTGCAGAACTAGTTTGGTTAGGCATGTTCAATTTGCTAACTGTAAATCCAAATATAAATAAATGCATGTGTAGTTACGGTTAGGTTTCTAACCATAAATATTTTTACAGTTGGGATCGACTCTGAGAAAAGCTAATTATAAATATTCCCGAGTAATGACAATTTCAAGTTTTTTAAAAAGTAGTTGTGGTTGGGGTTTGATTTAAAATATGTCAACCGTGATTTTGATACAGTTAGATTTCCTTTTTAAGTAACCGTGAAAAGATCTTGTGTTATTTTACTTTGCTAACGTCAAAGTTATGGTTGGTTATTTACTGGTAAGTTTCCAACCGTAATTTATTTACAGTTTGTTTCGACTTGACGTAATTAACGGTAGATACTTACGGCTGAGTTTTGAGTTACACATAGCTAATAGTAAGTATTTATGTGTCTATCCTTTTAATATAATTCTTCACTTCATATTGAAAGCATCTGTTTCTGGTAACTGATATGTGCATTTTCTGAAGGAGTTGGTGTACATTAACTGTGAGCTGCCAAGGAAAGACGCCTCTCACTATAAGATGCTAACAAGACTTGTACAACTAAAAATAATAATGAAGATGTTGTCAATTGGATTATTTGTAATCACTGTCTATCAGGTCAAAAGAACATAAAATCATGTTGTATGATTATATATATATATATATACATATATATAAATACGAAATGGAGTAAACACAAAAGAAATGCTTCATACCATATTCTGTTATAGACGAAGATTTTCCATCACTGAGTACCGCTCTCATTATAGCACCATCAAAATCCAAATTCATGTTACTCCTACCGTGAATAATAATCTCATTACCAATGCTCTCACTCCTAACATCATAATAAAAAGGATTATAGCGGTTGACTCGAATCTTTCCTTGGTGAAAGATTCCACGATACAATTAATCCAGAAGTAATCTTCGACATCGACTTGTGCTGTTTTAGTAAGCAATCAGCTACTCCACCTGATGCACATTGAAAAGTAATCAGATGCAAGAAAAAAAACCTCAGTATAGATGGATTTTCACTTTGAAGGTCTAAGATCTTCAATGTCTTCTATGTTTACGTCCTTAGAAGATTGTAGCACAACTACTAAGTCCAGTAAACTTGGTCGATTAAGTGATCTCACAAAATCTTCAACTGAAACCAAGGTGTTATTAACAAATGAGTATCGTAAATACCATAACATTGATAGTAAGTAAAAAAAAGGAGAGTATAAATAAAAATTTGCAAAAAAAAATCTGGTGAAATGATATGAGGAACCTCTATAGGAGAGTAAGTATCATAAAAAACAGGAAGAACAAAATTACTTGTTTCTGCTGCAATGCCTTATGCAATTGTCTTTTTCTTGTTCTCTCTATCATTTGTAAGTAGTAATACCCGTATGTTGGCACCAAGATGCTTTTGATACCAATTTTTTGCCACCTGGTTGGCCACAACAACCCAAAGTGTTAAGCTGAATGGAATATCAAGGTCTAGGAGGCTCAAATCAGATGAGACTAAACATGAACATAGTTTAACACATAAATATTAATAAATAAAAAAATTATAATCATAATATAGCCAACTCAGTATCCCTCCCGTGGAGTCATAGAAATGCATTGGCGCATACAAATGAGAGTTCATTCTGGAAAATAAGGACTTTGATGATTGGATACCCATAGAAACTGCAGTAAATATTCTAACAAAAATATTGTGCTACATCCAATAGTTAAATAGACTAAAATCAGTCTTAACTTAGTGACTTGAGGATTTTCAACATTTGCAGCCATCCAAAATTTCTTTAGTAACTGTGCACCCACAAACATGATATGAGTCATAATTACTATAGAAAAATAAATGAAGCCTTTTCTATGATTAAGATACTGCGGGTATGGCTTTAATTAGACTCGTATCTTCAGACTCCCGTCTTTAAGCTTAATCAACTGATGACCAAATTAATTGTTTCTCACTATATAATTTGGAGATTTATTTTGAAGATTTTGAGATGAGGATGCTTCTGAAAAAATTTCAGAACCGGTTGTAGTTATGTGTGCATTAACAATTTTAGAAAACTCTTGACAATAAGTCAGTAACACATGATAAGGAGCGGCACGTTACGCACGTAGGATATTCACATATGACCTCAGTTTTCACGGAGACCAAATTGTTTCATGAATAAATTCAGGTACAAAGATGTCCCTAGAAATTATTCATAGTCTAAGAGCACGGTTCGGTCTAACTTGCAAGCATTGCTATCTCAAGCTTGTTTGTCAAGTTTAGTTGATCAAAACTATAGTATTGATTTATAATCTACTTATAGCTATGTCTCGGATTAGGATAGAATGTGTAGTTGAGATTTGGACTTCCCGACGTTCATCGAGTGAAGACGAAGATCTACCGAGAAGATCTTGGAGGAACTTCATCAACAAAAGGTATGTGGAGACTAAAACTTATATATTACTCAGAAGCTATTCTATTCTATCTCCTAATGAGACTAAGTCGTATAGCTATATAGACTTTTATATTATACACATTTGATATTTCGAGCCGAGTTTATTTCGCTTATCTATTTCTCGAAATACGAGTTAAAAGCTTTTTGCTTTAACTATGTTCATCATTATTCTTGACGAGTTTAGTTGGAAACAATTTATTTGTTGGAAACTAAATATCAAGTCAAAAGATGATCATGTGGAAATTTCCTTGAAACATCTTACATGATTTGTGTGAGACAATCATTTGATGTCGACTTGGAAAGCTTCGTATTGATAATTCAATCACTTGAAAATTACTTGAAGCTAACAGTTTGTGTGAGACATCTATTGTCGTCTTCGAAGGATGTTTCAATGATTGAAATGGGAGTTTAGAATATTTAACCATGTCTGAATACAACACGGTATGCATACCTAGTATGCGAACTGTTTGGTAGTGATTCAGGTCCGGGAACTTTGTTTGCGTACCCAGTATGCGAACGGCTTTAACTGTCAAGGTCCGGTAACCTTGTTTGTGTACCTAGTATGCGAACAGTTTCACCTGAGTTGGGTCCAGAATGGCTGGTCGAGTACCTAGTATGTGAACGGATGGACAAGGTTAAGGTTCAGAGCTGTTGCTTGCATACCTGGTTAGCGAACACAATGGTTAAGTTCTAAAATCGGTTAAGTGTGATTCTTATACTCATGAAATAAAACATTTATATATTAATGAATACAATCTTTGCAAACCATGGTTTAATTTTCATGAATTGATTCTTTTATAAGTACTTTGTACGATTACGAATCAATCCGATTTTGTTTCAATTTGTTCATATATATTTCTATGAGATAGTGAACAATTGAACAACTCTATTTAAAACACAATTAGATTCATTTGATTATCTTTCATGATTTATTGATTATGTTCATATGGCTAACTTCAGTTAACTGTTATTGAGCCAACTCAATATACAAGTTTAGGTACGGTTACCCATATCCAAATGAAGGTATTTTTCATTTGTGTGTAACAAGCTAAGACCATCTAACGGTGGAGATTAATGGCTTTATTTCTAAGCAGACTTAGCTTGAATCTTAAATCAGGATTTCATCTAAAGTTGAATATTGAATGCTAAAATATCTTAGCTTTGATTGTAAGCAGACCCTGATTTGGAAGACTATATAAGGGAGAACTCTACCAACTAAAAAAGCTAATCCCGACACTTTTCTGTGTCCTAGTTGAAAACTAGAGTTGATTCTCCTGTAACCTAGGTTTTACCAAAACCCTATTAGGTTAACGACTTGAAGACTTTATTTGGGATTCGTATTCTGATCTTACTTGTTCTATCGTACTGAGTACTATCTTCTCTAAGATTTGCTCGAGATTTTTCTCCGATAGGTAAGATATAAAAAGTAATCAATAATTTCTTCGTCTCAGACTTTGTGGTTCCGCAGTAACTTGTTCTACTACCATATAGTTAAGTTATTGTGAGGTGATTAATATTTCTAGGCTGCTCTTAGGGAGTATAAGACCGGATTATCAATTGGTTCCTATTCACCTTGATTTATCATAAGACGGAACGAAAATTCATAGGTACTTCTGTGGGAGACAGATTTATTATCAGAATAGACTTATCTGTGCGAGAAAGATTTGTTTGTAAGTTTTCGACTTTGGGTCGTAGCAACTCTTAGTTGTGGGTGAGATCAGCTAAGGGAATCCAGTGCGCAAAATCGGCGTGTTTCTAGAGGCGTAAAGAACGTGATTGTACCTTAATCAGTGTGATACTTGGTTAGGGCTCAACTACATCCAGTCCGGAGTTAACTTGTAGTAGGCTAGTGTCTATAGCGACTTAATACAGTGTGGTGTTCAAATCTGGACTAGGTACGAGGTTTTTCTGCATTTTCGGTTTCCTCGTTAACAAAGTTTCTAGTGTTTGTGTTATTTCTTTTCCGCATTATATTTTTTATATAATTGAAGTATCACAGGTTGTTCGTAGTTCAATCAGTTGACAAATCCGACCTTTTTTGTTGGATATAACTTGATTGACACTTGGGCATTGGTCTTTGGTATCGTCCAAGTTATTTCTCAGACTCATGGATTTCTATCTGTTCGATTTGATGATTACAATGAGAAATAAAGATAAAGATCTTTGATATATTTCTTGATTGAGCTTGCTTTTAAGTTGGTGCTCTCGGAATTGTATCATAGTTTAGTCCATACATATTTCCAAACGAATTACTGGGTGTGGTTATTATACCCATACTTTTTCACATAGGTCAGCAAGTTCCAACAACATTCGGTATTCGGTATTATATTTTCCCATCTGATATCATCAATATGTTATTACAAGTAAGTTTGTCTTTGCTGATAGAGCTCCCATTACGTACTCCTGTATAACCAAACTAATTAAATATACTATAGAAAAGACGAATTATAAATTATAAAAAAAGAGAACTGTTTGAGGAAAAATTATGAACTGCATTAAATAGGTTTATAGCAGTGTGAGCATCAAATGCACCAAATGGATCATCCAACAAGTATCAACATCCTGATAGAGAGAGCACAGGAAAGTTGAATGCGCTGCTTTTGACTACTACTCAGATTAAATCGTCTTTCTCCAATTTCAAGGTCCTTTAGAAGTGAACACTTCCTTGATGTTTCTTGGTATCTTATTTTGTCCATGTTGTATCCGAAAAGAATATTTTCTTGTGTACTTCCAGTTTGTCTGTGAAACATATGCAATCTTACCTCAAGTTTGAACCTATGGAGGGGAGAAAATGAACACCATTATTTAATTATGAATATATAAAACTGAAAGTTAATTCCATAGATAACCATGGAAATCTAAGCAATGAAACAATGAAAATGTATTGTTATATAGAAGAACTAAATGTTCCCTCAATGTTCAAAACTTCACACAGAATTGCTGCTAACATGGTTGATTTTCCTGCACCAACCTCACCCCAGATAACAACTTTCTCACCATGTTTCACCTCTAGGTTTATACTGCTCAGTGTAGGCTTTAACGGGTTCTCTTTCTATGAAAAGTTTCCTAATTTGATAGAAATGGATGGCCAAAGTTGGCCTTTTTTTGCTTAAAAATCCCAACATATAGCTGCGGTCCCGCAAGAAACTTTACGATCCGTACCAACACAACTTTTGCTTGAATAACTACACCATTAACCTCAGGGATTATTCGTATAGGTACCTGAACAATATGTAAAGTTACCAGGAAATCCCTAGCATAAAACCAAACATCAAGAAAGAAAAATGCCCCAAAAGTAGCTTCCAAAACCAATACAGGGGGCTGACCAAAAGAGAATTCCAATGTAATTTATCCGCAGCTGCACTGCAAACAACCACTTGAGTTACTCTTCCCTCAATCTTTCAATAACACTCTTGAAATGTGTTTCCCAAACATACAAATTCATGCTCACGAGGGATTCTAATGTGACGTTTAGTATTTTATCCTGTGGAACCATGAGTTAGCCTGAAATTTATATTGTAGTTTAGCCATGCGTTTATTGCAAATCACAGTGAATGCTATTACAATCAATGTTGCAAGTGTATCAAGCCCCAAAATATGAAGAAAAAAGAACGATTATTACAATACGAAGATGGAGAATTGTTGTCCATGTCTCGTACAACAAATAACAGAATTCACTAATTCTATACGTGTCTGCAGTTACATAATTTGTACAAATGGTGTATGAGTAGCACAATTCGAAACGTGATAAGAATTTAAATAACTTTCAAAATCAAGCAGAGAAACTCACTTATAATGTTCATTTGAAAATACCAAAAATATGCTTAGGTTGTTACTGCAGAGTGCCCAAAATCTATTGTAAACAAATAGGTTTTGGTTTTTCACTTTATTAAGCACAACTGATAGTACAACTACATCATCCATTGCAGGATTCTGAAGTGAATCAATCTGAAATATAACAAAACTAGTATAAAACTCAACAAAAAATATATTAAATTAAATTATAAAAACAGAAACACGAATAACATTAGTATCAACAATGAGAAATGTTGAAGAAAATGATGTTAAGTTTAAACAAGTTTCTTGATTATCACATCTTTTACTTATTTTTGCTTATTGAAGCTCCACATCATATATCATCCTTTAGATAGTGTTCTCTCACAAAAGTACAGTTGTGAACCAAAATCTAACACTTGTTTAACTACCAAAAATTCATCACAAAAGTAATGCAATTACCTCCCAAAACTTAAAATTTAACTGACGGTATAGAAAAGATGTGCGGCCATCAACTCTAAGGTCCGAAAGGAATAATAAATGTTTGAATGGGAGAATTATACTGGGAGAACTATAACTAAGCGAAAATGAAAAAAATAATTTTGACTTATGGTTGGATACAAGAAACCAAAATCTCGGCCGTAACTTGTTTAAAGTTGCCTTCAAAAAACAAAAACCCAACCATAACTGGTTTATAATTGGGGTTTCCCTAATTTTAGCCAGGAGTTCATCATCACCTAACCGTAAATTGATCTTACAGTTGGCTACAAAGGAAGTACCCCAACTATAAATCGCTCTGAAAAACAAATCCAATCTTTTTGCGTACTTTCACCAATTTTAGCTAAGTTAAAGGTATACCTGATTATTTTTAGCCGTTGATTTCTTCACTTTGAGTGAATCAAAATCTAAGGTTTTGAAAAGAAATCTCCAAAAAACGAAAAGCAAAAAGAATTCCCTCTATTTTTTCTTCCCACCGAAAATAATACTTAATCCGATTTAGTTTTTTTACTAAGCGCATTAGTCTAATTACTAGGTAATTAGATTACCACTAATAAAATAGGGATGTTTAGCCATTATAAAAATATTTTAGATAAGAGGCTTTTGAAATTACTAACTGGTGACCCTATTTTGTCTTATTATTAGCTAATTAGATTACCTAAATCTGGAACTATATACTTAAATAATTATTGCAAATATCGAAATAATGTATTGTTGGACTTTGCTAAATTTAGGTTCTTTGAGTAGCTATTGTGAACTGGGTCGATTACTGGAGACAATAATGCATGCCGCAACAGTCTTTATTACATGTTTTAAATCTTTCATCTTTACAGATTTTAGAGTCCTATTAAGTTGGGATAAAATGTCACGAAGAGTTTGGATTGATAAATCCAGATGAAACCAATTTCAACATATTATAAACATGGTTGAAAACATATACATCACATATTAAATATGGATGATTCTAGTATAAAAATGGATGAAACCATGAACATCAGTTAAAAAACCTAGATAAAATCATGAACATCCTGTTGTAAACATGGATGGAAATAATACATTACATATTAAATCTGGATAAAACAATGTATATCATATGTTAAACCTTGATGAAATTCATTCTAGTTTAACTGATTTCATCTTAGTATAAACACGGATGAGAAAAAATCAACAAACTCGAAAGTAAGTCTATCTTAGTTTAAGCCAGGATGCAACCAATTTCATCCTAACAACTTTTCTATGGGAAAAAAGCTTTTGAATTTAGACAATGGATCTTGTTTTGTAAATATTATAAACCCTTTCCAAAAAATATAAGTTTCATAAAAATTTGATTTATATTTTGAAAGTTATGATTTTTTTTTTTCGTGATTGATTTTAAATTGGAGAGAGAAATGGAAAAAGAGAATAAATAAATAAATAAAAATGAAAGGTATAACTAACTATTAGTTTTAGTGTATATTTCACCCAAATCATAACTTTTACTTGTCCTCTTGAGCCAACTTTTTGGAATTTTTGTCCATTTCACCTATTTTTCTTTATTTTTTTAATCACGAACATATGTTATTTCAGTGAAAGTAGAACCGCCATACC
Source organism: Papaver somniferum (assembly GCF_003573695.1). NCBI lineage: Eukaryota > Viridiplantae > Streptophyta > Magnoliopsida > Ranunculales > Papaveraceae > Papaver > Papaver somniferum. The sequence goes on from NC_039365.1 coordinate 70,667,207, forward strand.
CCACACCAATTTTCAGTTGGTCACTCTCAGAATTCATCGGAAAGAGATATCAGTGATATACTTAAGTTTCCACCAATTATTACCTAGTCATCGCGGTTTGTCGAAAATAAAACCGTATGAACTTTTTAGAAATTCTACTTGAATTATTAAAATTGGTTCTAAATAAGAATTTTTATCTTCTTTTATTTTTAAGTAAAAGATAATACATAAAACATAATACGTTGATATTTGTACATAAAATAACTACGAAAAGATACCACATTTCTAAGATTAATTTTGGATTACTTCAATGTAGATTCATCAAAATCTGTAAAGTAATATAAATTATTAAATATGTATTATCCTAGCCTACGGCTGAAACTCAACCTTTTTGAGGTAACTGGCTTTCAGGTTAGCCAGATCTACATACAAGGATTTCTTCAATGTGAATTCATCAAAATATAAAAAGTATTACTCCCTCCGTCCTAAATGAGTCCTAATTGACTTTGTCAAGATATTAAGGATATCCTATAAAATGTCATGACTAGCCATTGACTAGCCCATTTAATGTTATATTATTACCAAAACTAAATTATTAGTGTTAAAAACTATAAATTGGATAGTATTATTATTTTAGGAAATATTTTAAGAAAATAAAAGCAAACTTAAGCAGTTTTTATTATGGAATCTACAATTTAAGAAATTTATTTTCTTATCCATAAATATTTTTATTTAAAAAAGGAATGACAATTAATACAAAGATATTGAGTAAGTTTTTTTCCTTATATATGGTGATATTATTTAAGATTTTGATATTAAAAATGATTTTATATTATAAAAAAATAAAGGATATATTTGATAGTTTAAGGGAAAAATATGTCTATAAACAGAGCGAACAAATAAAAATGGACATACCCAAGTAGAAATTAGGACAAATAAAAAAAAGACAGAGGGAGTATATATTATTAAATATGTATCATCCTCCCTATGGCTGGAACTCAACCTTTTTGAGGGGACTGGCTTTTAGATTAGCCAGATCTACATAAAAGTGGGTGTTCAATTTTTAATCCGGTTACGCATGAAGACGGACGAAATTCCTAATCCAATTAGAAAAGTATCTCCTATTTTTTTTTTTTTTTGACAATCAATATATTTCAATTCATTCAAATCAAAACAGTGATTACATCTTCGCTTACAAAAATAACAAAAACATCAAAATAAATGATAATCAAGACCCTAATACAAATAAGGACATCAATTACAAGTAGATCGCGAAGAGAAAGAGCAATAAACTGCAAAGATATCCAATCTCTTCTTATGTATAAGGGAGAGATGATGGTATATCCGGAAATGATTTCCGACCATTTAATCAGATTGTAGTCTTCTTCGATAAGAGATGCTCCTAAAATAAAGGAGTAATTTTCCCATGAATTTGTCGATCCACACAAACACAGATGCTGATTGAAAGCGATGTAGTGATGAACCATCGATGTTTTTGAATCGAGATAAACAAGTCACGAACCAGCCATTAAAATTTGAAGAACTCGCCCCACAACGACGAAAAGAAATCGCCCCAAAACGGCGAAGAAATATGTCAAAAGACACCAGAAACGATATAAAAACATTTTATTCATTACCTACTACCAAAAACTTTGAAAGAAAAAAGAATTCTTGCTCAGATCCGGTCCAAAAGAACCAAATCTGAGCAAGGCGGCTCCGAGGTTTTTTTTTTTCTTTTGAGAAAGGGAGAGGAAAGGGAATAGTATTTCATATTTCTAATACTTAATGATCAAATTTGTATACTCCCTATATAAGGATAGAAATGTCCGTAGTAATCCAATTCTAGAAGAGTGTTAAAACTTTGTGTTTTAGGTGTTTCGTCTCTTTGTTAGGGGAAAGCTCTAAATCCAGTTTCCAGTGTTTTTCATGTTTGTCCTTTATTCTTAGCACCCATGAATAGGGCTTTAACACTTGCCCAAAAGAACGCTGGGTGCTAGAGATAACCGAGGGACATGATTCATGTAGATAGCTTATAAAGGCAAAAGAGATTGCACTGGAATGGTTGTCCCGAAAATGGATGTCGTTATCGAGAGTAATACGTATACTAAAGCCAAATAATAAGTGATCATGGTCCTCCCACTACTGAGATACTGCACCAAGAAGGCGAAGAGCAGCAAATGAGGGGTCTAAAATTAGGTCTTCCCTCACTATGCACTAGACTGGATATTTATATTCGCATGTATGGTTTTCGTGTAATACTCTCTCCGTACTAAAAGAAAAAGGTATTTTTCTTTTATTTCGTGATAAGCATATCCATAATGGAGACCAAGTTTGCACATATGCAAAGAAAAGAAAAAGAAAATGAAAAAGAGATTCAAACACAACCGGTCTTGTTATCATGGCTAATTTGGGGCATATGGTGATTATTAGGGCCTATGACTAAAAACCAAAAGGATCATTAAGAAGTAATCTCTAAAAATCCCTTATCCTTTTATTTATGTTATTGTCTAATATGTTCTTATTCATTAGTGATGATTAATTAAGTTAATATTAGTTAAATTAATTAGTGTTTGAGTTTAATTATGCCATATTATTAAAAGCGAAATTGTTATGCCAGATTTAATTTGTGCCTGGCGATATAGGACGTGAATTTAAGTAGTGTTTGGGATATGCACAATTCTAAACAATGTCTCACCAAGGTCATTTTGTTAGTGGGGAAATAAACATTAAAACTCCGCTCTATGGTTTCATCCAAACACACATTATATCAAATCCCATGTTATACACATACTTATAAACTACGTTTAAAATAGTAAGAATTAACGTTTAATCCACTTTTATTAGGCATTATGTTTTCTGGTACTTCCTCCCAAATCCTGTTAGGAGATCCGAACTTACATAATATGAAACGAGTTATAGTCCTTTCATGGACTATTCAGTCTAAAATGAATCTTTTAGATGGTAAAAATACTCATCATCCAAATATGATAATACTCTTCAGTTTCGATTTCTTCATTTTCTACGTTGAAGACAAAACGTTGCCAGAGAAAAATCCAAGCTTCTCATCTAAGGGAGTGTAAGAGTTTCATATTTGTGAGGTTTGCTAGCTTTGTTTATTGCAAACAAATTTCTAATCCTTGATTTTGATCTAAAGGGAAATTAAATAGGCTTATCTGTTAGAGGCAGATTGGTATCAAAAGTATTCACTGAGGTTGAAGCAACTCTTAGGCTGTAAATGACGTCAGATACGAGAATCAATTGCATAGAACTTTGCGAGGTTAAAGAGACGAAATGAGCACGACTGTAATTGAATCCCTTGGAGGGTGGATTCGGTCCCATCTACCCAGCCCATAATATCTGTAGCATCTTATTGCAGTTTGATGTTCAAATCTGGACGAGGTCCCGAGATTTTTCTACTATTGCGTTTTCCTCGTTAACAAAATTCTGGTGTCTTGTGTCTTTGCATTTCAGCATTATATTGTTTATCTTTATAATAGGACTTGCCCAGGTAGTAGGTATTCAATCTAAGTAGATATGTTCTTATAATTATAATCGATTACGAGACTTGTTTCTTGTACAATTTCGTATCTTGAATGATAGATAACAAGCTTATTACTTGGCATAATTCCGATTTGATTATTTGGACACGACAAGATTGATCTTGGATATTGATTTTTGAGATCGTCTAAGTACTCTTCTTAATAATTAGGTTCACGTACTTCATAGTCTATAAGTTCTGATTGAGAAGAGATAAAGATATAAACTCTACATACATATTGTCAAGGATCATTAAGTTGGTCTACTTGCAATTGTATGTAGGTTATGTCCATACAAGTTTTCAAATGAAAAATTTGGTGGTGTGGTGTTCCCAACCACCATCCACACTATGGTCATAATAGGAATAATGTCCATTTTAAAACTCAGTCGGGTATTCATTGTATTTGTAGTGCTCGTTCGACATCCTAACTGCAAAGAAATTTTACACAAGCACAAACAAGGATGACTCAACCGAACAAACCTATTGATTCTAGCAAACAAAAGCATGATGGCCCCACTTAGATTGTTTCTAGACCAACTTATGATCTTTCGAAAGGCAACTAGGTATAACGTTAGCAAACCTCTCAGAACGAGCTGAATTAATGTAAGTAAAAAAGAAGCAGGATAATCTTAAAGGAGCTTCAATACCCCTACCCTCGTGGCAACGTTTCCTGGGGTTACAAGGCGGCGCACTTCAACTTACAATAATCATCCTGAACTTTGAGTTAGCTAATAAAATATCCAATACAGTCCTATTGAACGACTTTCCTATAAGCTCCTTACTTTATCGGTCTCGTTCTAGTCAAACATTATCGGACTCGTTTTAGTTAAAATTTTAATCTTAGGTTCGCGCTGGGAGCGTTTTCCTAAGGCGGGAAAGAAGATAACGGTGATGAAATCTGATATCTTGTATGGCCAGGCCTTTCCCTTTATTAGAAATTAAAAGTATGTATTGAGAATCTCAACATATATGCAAACAAAGACATCCGGTAAACCCACTGACAGGGGATTCATGGGTGGTTAGAGTCTTATCTCCCGTACCAGAAGGGCGACGAATCGGTTGTAGTCGACTCATGCCACCGACTCCTATGTCAGTGTACAAACCCGAGGGCTAAGACAATCTCGTAACTGTCGTCCTTCCTTGTAGCAGTTTTATTTAAATTAATTCTTCCATAGGGTTTTAAAAATAATAATGTCTAAAAGTCCCAAAAATAAAGTCCAAAAAGAATAATTACAAAAGATAATAGCAAACCCTAATACATTTTTCTAAAGATTACAAAAATAAAAAATGCTAAAATAAAATCAGCGTCCTCTTTTTCGATCTTCTCGTTTTTCTTTGACTCCAAGTCTTCAATCTCCAAAAAGTTTTTGATCCAAAACCTGTAAAAAATAAACAATACCCAAAAATGTAAATTAGAACAAAAAAAATATAAAAAAAAAGAAAAAACCTAAAATAAATGTAAAACCCTAAACCTAAAAACAAGTCTCCGGCAGAAGCGCCAAAAATTGATGTGATTTTTGGTTGTTGTTGTAGAGTGGTACAAAGATTCGTTTAACTCAGACTTGTGATCTTGAAGATTGATTTTAAACTTCAATTCTAATAAAGCTAGCAAATAAACAAAGATGATAATAATATTGTGAGAGACTAAGACTCGGGATTTCACCATAAAACTCATTCATGTGATTCATATAATAATTCTAGACAATTAGCTCAAATATGAACTCTGATTCTTTGCCAAAAGTAGATTTTTGAAGCAATGACTGTGAATTGAAAGCATGGGACATCAAAAGTCTTAAACTAAGCATGACCCAACAATTGAAAACACAACCATTCAATAATAATCATAAAACGATTAATAATCAATGAAAAAAATCATAAAAGAATTAAATATATTTACCACACGCATGAAATATGGCTTCCTTCGTCATCTCAGTGTTGGGGTTTCGCTCCTCATGTTGGAAACACACTCAAAATAATTATTCATGGCTTGAAAAGTATTTACAAAGGTGAAAAGATGGAAAATAATGAAAACGATGAATTTGTAACATTGTATCACCATTACAGGTTCGTTGTTACAAAGAAATAGTTGAAAAACATAAACTTCAGTCAGTAAAAGTCTTTTGCAACTGAGGCCGTAAACAACAGTTTCCGTGACTCTCCTATGCCTCCTGCGGCTGACATTTTTAGTCAAATGTTCTTGAGTTTTCGTTGGGGTAAAAACAACTCTGCAGCTCCTTGATCTTCTCTGCAGCCTTCCAACCCTCTCTTTTAGGACCCCAAACTCTTGATTCCTTTTTATGACTCCACCTGCCTTTATATACACAAAAGGTGAACAAATATTGCGAGAATATCTTGTTTTTCTCATTTTTTTTCTTTGCTGCCAAAGTAAGAGAATTTCTTAATTACTCCTCCTATTATTTCTCATGTATCTTCCCTAAATATATCAAAACTCTCCAAACTTGGTAGATATGAAATCCAAGAGAATAAATTTGCACGAACTTTCAAAATTAACCGCAACCTTTTATGACTCCACCTGCCTTTTTTATACACAAAAGGAGAACAAGTATCGCGAGAATATCTTGTTTTTCTCATTTTTTTCTTCGATGCCAAGGTAAGAGAATTTCTTAATTTCTCCTCCTATTATTTCTCATGCGTCTTCCCTAAATATATCAAAACTCTCCAAACTTGGTAGATATGAAATCCAAGAGAATAAATTTGCATGTAATTTTCAAAATTAACCGCGAAATCCCGAGAAACTCTCTCCTCTCTGTTTTGTCCAATCGGTGAATCTATCCCTTGATTTTCAAAAGCAAAGAAGTTACCAAACCTGTTTGGGTGTCAATGATCGAATTCGACTAAATTCTCCCCAATTAACTTCTCAGCAAAATATGCAGGAGACTGAAAATCTTCTCGCCAAATTTTTAGGTTCCTGCAGTGTAGATGGGCCCTTATCCACATAGAGGGTGCCTTTATCCACTGGGAGTGCCCTTAGTAAATTTCAGGGTGCCTTTATCAATTATTTAGGTGCCTTTAGTAATTTTCCCGGGGTGTCTTTAACACTTTTATTGGGATCCTTTAACACATGTATGGGTGCGATTAGTACTTCTTCCTGGGGGTGCAAATACCACTTTTCGAGCCAATTTTTTCACAAATGTTTATTTCTCCAAAAACATCTACAAATACACAAAATACCATAATAGTACAAAAATGAGCACTAACAATATATAGAATTGATATCAAGTCAGACACAAAAATGTGTCTATCACGATGCACTTGGTACCCTCTCCTTTTTATACTGTTTCGGAAGTTGATCCAAATGAGTTGAGTGCTTGAAGTCTTCACAACGGCTAAAGTAACTTAAGATAGTGGACTCTATCTTAGGATTCACGTGTGTTAGGCAGGTTGGTTGTAGGCGCAAGGATACTGAGGAAACTAGGTAACTAGGGTAGTTTACTTGGTCTCAACTATACGAAGTTGGTAGTAGTCTTTGTAGAGAGGCTTAATTGTGAGAGTATTCAAAACTGAACTAGGTCCCGGGGTTTTTCTGCATTTGCGGTTTCCTCATTAACAAATGTCGTGACCTAATCCGAACTCAAAACACATTAATTTAAGTTGTTACACCTCTTGCATACTATCAGACTTCGGACTAGATGTAATAGAGACAAAGTATTCCCACAAAATTACCCTGATTCAGTTGTATTCACATACTTGTAAAACTCCTAGAAGAACATCAGTTATCTTTAGAAGTTTCTCTTGAAAATCTTCTAGTAGAACGCCAATTTCCTTTAGAACATACTTTTCAACAATTAGAGTTTACATGTTCCATAACATAATTGATTTTATCTCAAAAGATCAACTAGAAATACTCTAGAGATATCTTGCCTTAGGTTCTAAGTTATCAAATTAATCTAGGATTTTTGATGAATAATCTTTGAATGACTTTATAACATAAAAGAATGACTTTATGATAGACAAAGCTTATTATAATCACTGGGATACAAGTTTCGTAACTACCAAAGAAGATAACAAACCTGTTCTTCACGATCCCAAGTAAAGTCTTCAAATTTGTTCGTGAATAACAAAGAGGTCGAAAACACTCTTTTGGAGCACATACACAACTTTCCAAGGGACCATTTGTGTAGCTACATGAATTTTATTTATATAGTGAATGACCAAGGATATGCTTCTTTCGTCTAAATCATGCTCGTGAACTTTTTTCCTTATTCACAAATTATTAAGCTGCACAATATTTAACCTACAATTAAATAATTAATTAATTACTAGCATAAATTGTATTTACTTAAGTTATAATTCTCTTAATAAAATAAGATTAATTAGAACTTACCGTAGAAAACAACAAACATTACACGGTTAAGAAAACTATCCAAATATGGCATAAATTACGTGTGGGAGAGTAGCCTCCTTGCCTAGGAGAGGAAACATCAAAAACTTGACTTAAATGGATTTTAATCATGACTTTGAGGTTCTATACACGAACCACATTTTTGAGTTCGCGAACTGTCGGAACAAGAAGAGTTCTTGAATGCTTCTCATTTAAATCCCGAAATAACTATTAGCCATACTTTTTCAGCTCTGGTATTTCGCTCATAACTTCTTAGTTACAACAGAATTGAGTGATTCTTGGCTCGTTGGTTTCGTGTTTTTAATCACCATAACAGAGTGACCTTTTAACCGTTGATGGTGATTCTCATAAAAATATTAGGCTCAATTATCTTCGGATGTATACACAAATGTATATTTACCATCATAGGTATTGTTCCAAAGAATGAGCATTTTTTTCAGTAGATAGAGAGGTAGAATAAATAAGAGAATCAACTATTTTTTTCTAACCATTAGTGAAGTTCTCCATAGATGTCTTTGAGTAGTCTTCAATCTTCAGTTTCAAGGATATCTTTGATTCCATATTTTACTACCTAAATCTAATCTAGTACAAAACTGAATTTCAAGAATGCGTTTTGGCATTTAAATTTAACAACGGACTTGACATACCAATGCCAATGGGTTCAACTGGGTAATACTCTAGTAGTCTCCCACTTTGTCAATTTTAGTTACAAAACCATTTTATATATAGATTTTTAAAAATATATGCTTCAATTCCTCTATGATTCTTGATTTCTTGAATTTTCAACGCCTTCACAATATTTCTTCTTTGGTTCAGAATGTTAAGAACTAATTGTTGAAGATCCGTACCCCCCCCCCCCCGAATTCCGCTCCCAATTGTTTTCCAATACGTAATACCTAAACCTACTTTAAGGTCCATTATGCTAAAACTTTAAAACAGTACTAAGGTTATATGTTCTCCCCATTAGTATTTACTTATCCCTCGTTTCTAGATTCGATGCTTACACGGAGAAATAATTCACTCCCCCTTAGACATTGCTCCTAAAATTCATATTTCTTAGTAGATTATTACTAAATAATTTTCTCCCTTTTTGTCATGAATTAAAAAAATGTTTCGAGTATGGATAATAACGAACTATGCCTTAATATATTTTCAAGATTAAAGATAACATTCTAACTTTTCCAAATGATTCTACTAAATTTCAAAACTTAGTATCATCGCTAATGAGAGATTTTATAGGTTCGGTTCTCTCTTAAAATTCCACAGCCGCACTCCTCAGAAAAATATAACAATTAGTCACAAGTTCCAAATTAAACTCTCCCGCATTTGTTGTCATCTTCAAAGAAAATAACAAAAGCAACCATTTCAAGGATTTTTTTTTTTTTTTGGATTTTAGCAATCTCACACAGATATATGAACTAAGAATCAATCATCAGAAAGTTTCTCATGAGAACGTGTTCCAGTCAATTAAGGTATTTTTTAACTATATCATGATAATTAAACAATGCAATATATAATCATGAAGATTAATTATTGTGATCATCTTTACTAAGATACAAACTTGCGAAAAAAAATTGATATACTCTTATAAGGAAGAATTAACCTTTTCCACAAGTGTTAGAGCACTGCTCGGTCGAACTTGCAAGCGTTGCTATCTCAAGCTTGTTTGTCAAGTTTAGTTTCCAAAACTATAAGTCTTGATTTCTAGTCTACCTATAGCTAAGTCTCGGATTAGGATAAAATGTGTAGTTGAGCTTTAGACTCCACGGAGTTCATCGATTAGAGACGAAGAACTACTAATTAGGGGTGCACATCGGGCCGGGCAGGCCAGCCCAGGCCTTGCCGGATAGGCTTGTAGTCCTTAATACCCATTAAGTTTAACAGGCCAGGTCGGGCCGGGAAATAGAAAAAATTTAAATCCCGTGGCCCATCCATACCCATGAAACAATACAGGTTATTTTAAAGTATATAGGTTTGTTATTTTGGCTTGATAAATGTTGATATATCTGTAACTCCTTCAAATGATAGTTCAAGCAATTCATATTCATTACTGTGAAATGTAATTCAGAATTTTCTCTAACCCTAATAAATTTTCCAAATATGAAATTTAAGTTCTTGAGAAATCCATCACCCTAGTAGAAAACTTTATTCCAGGCTATCGACAATTAGGCAGGCCGGGTAACTAAACAGGCTATCGGGAAGGATAACAGGACGGACTCCAATATTTGAACAAAAATCCGGGTCCGCCCACTTATAATTATCGGGAAGGCCGGACTATCCCATGACAGGTTGCCGGGCGCCCATTGGCTCCTTTGGACCCGGGCGGTACATGGCAGGCCGCAGGCTTCCGGGCATTCTGTACACCCCTACTACTAAGGGGAGCTTGTGGAACTTCATCAACAAAAAGTATGTGGAGACTTGAACTCATCTATCACTCAAAATTCTATCTACTCTATCTCCTATTTGAGACAAATTTTGTATAGCTATATAGACTTCGATTATCAACATTTGATATTTCGAGCTGAGTTTAACTCGCTTACATATTTCTCGAAATATGTGTTGGTAAGCTTTTGCTTTAACCAAGTTCATCTTATATTCTTGACGAAAGTCAAAATATGATCATGTGAAAATCTCCTGGTAACATCTTACATGATTTGTGTGAGACAGTCATTTGATGTAGAATCGGAATGTTTCGTATTAGTCTATCGATCACTTGAAAATTGCTTTGAAGCTAATAGTTTGTATGAGACAACTATTGTCGTCTTCTAAGAATGTTTCAATGATTCAAATGGGAGTTTAGAACATTTAACCCATGATTGGATATAACACAGTATACGTACTTGTATGCTAACTGTTGCAAGTTATTCCAAGTCCGGGAACCATAGTATGCATACCCGTATGCGTACTGGTTTGTTAGTTGAAGTCTGAGAACTTAGTATGCATACCCATATGCGTACCGGAGTAAGTTCAAGTCCGGGAATTCAACTAAGTTTGGTGGTGTATGACAGTATGCGTACCCGTTTGCATACTGGCGAACCCAGACCAAATCCGGCTACTTAGCTATGCGTACCCATTTGCATACTTGAGTAGGTTATAATCTATAATCGGTTCTTCATGAAATAATACATTTATAAAATAAGGAATGCAATCTTTTGCAAGACCGTGGCTATAATGTTCATGAATAGATTTTAGTGAATCAAAATCGATTTTTCTTCAATTGTGTCTTGAATACTTCTATGAGAATATAAACAATTGAACAAATCTATACCTAGTTTCATTTGAGTCATTTGAACTAGTTGTGTTAAGATGAACAAGTTTGATATGAAAGTGTTCATATGGATAACTTCGGTTAACTATTGTTGAGACAACAAGGTTTACACGTTTAGGTACGGTTACCCATATCTAAATGAAGTCACTTTTCATTTGTGTGTAACAAGCTAAGTTCGATCTAATGGTAGAAAGATATTATCTTGAGTCTAATCAGGTTTTCATCTAACGGTTTACCAAGGTAACATTAATTTCAAACCCTGATTTGAAGACTATATAAGGGAGAACTCTAGCAACTGGGAAACCTAATCACCTCATGTGTGATAATAATTGTGACTAGAGTCGATTCTCCTTTAACCTGGGTTTTTCCTAAAACCATTATAGGTTAACTACTTAAAGAATTCATTGGGATTGTGCAGCCAGACCCAAGTATTTTCTTTGTAGTTGCGTGTTCTGATCTTGCTGTATTCTATCGTATTGAGTATTATTTTTGTTAGAGCACTGCTCGGTCGAACTTGCATGCATTTATATCTCAAGCATGTTTGTCAATGTTAGTGATCAAAACTATAAGTCTTGATTTCTAGTCTACTTATAGCTAAGTCTCAGACTAGGATATAAAGTGTAGTTGAGCTCAAGACTCCATGGCGATCATCATACAAAGATGAATAACTACTCAAGCAACTGTTGAACTTCATCGACTAAAAGGTATGTGGAGACTCGAACTTATCTGTCACTCAAAAGTTTATCTACTCTATCTCCTATCTTGAAAGAAAAGTCGTATTGCTATATAGACTTTGATTATACACATTTGCTATTTCGAGCCGAGTTTATCTCGCTTATCTATTTATCGAAATATGTGTTTGTAAGCTTTCGCTTTGGCCAAGTTCATCTTTACTAGTGACGAAATTCATATTAGTTTCAATTATTTGAAAATTGCTTTGACGAAAAATAACTTGTGAACAATAACTATATAACGTCCTCTAAGAATGTTTCAATGATTTAAATGAGAGTTTAGAATATATAACCTTGGAAGGATATAAACATTGTGTGGTAACAAATACGTGTGTAAGTCCTTATTCCTTGAACCAAAGTATGCGTACTTTGCTGCTCAGGAAAACCGGAACTAAAGTCCGCGTACCAGTTTGCGCACTGTCGGAAGTTCACGTCCCGAGAATTTCTGCTGGAGTTTGTGAACTGAAAATAAACTTATTCCGGGTACTTAAGTTTGCGTACCAGCATGCGTACTTAAGTTGGTTATTTTCTAAAAACGGTTATTCGTGAACTTAAACTTATATAAACTAAGGAATGCATACTTGCAAAGCGTGGATATAAAGTTCATGAATTGATTCGAGTGAATCAAATCGTTTTTGCTTCGATCGTGCCTTGTATACTTCTATAAGATCTAAGCAATTGAACAACTCTCTAACTAGTTCATTTGAGTCATTTGAACTAGTTGTGGTAAAGAATAATATGGTTGATATGGAAGTGCTCATATGGCTAACCATTTGGTTAACTACTGTTGAACCAACTAAGTTTACATGTTTGGGTACGGTTACATAAACCTAATAAACGTGCATTTCATTTGTGTGTAACAATCTAAGTTCGATCTAACAGTTTTAAGATATTAGCTTGAGTCTAATCAGGTTTTCATCTAACGATGAATATTGAATGTTTTGTTACTAAAATAATATTGATACAAACCCTGATTTGAAAGTCTATATAAAGGAGAAATCTAGCAACTGGGAAACCTAATCCCCACACCTCCTGTGTGATACTAGTTGTATTAGCTAGAGTCGATTCTCCTTTAACCTTAGGTTTCTTCTCGAGACCCTGTAGGTTAACGACTTGAAGACTTCATTGGGATTTTGAAGCCAGTCCCAACTATTTTCTTTGTAGTTGTGTGATATGATCTTGCGGTTTCTATCGTATTTGAGTACAATCGTAAGATTGGCTTGAGATTAATTTCTCTGATAGGCAAGATATAAAAGAAGTCACAAACACCTTCGTCTGATCGTTTGTGATTCCGCAATATCTTGTTTCGCTAGTTCATTAAGATTAGTGTGAGGTGATTGATAATTCTAGGCTGTTCTTCGGGAATATAAGTTCGGGTTATCAATTGTTTCATGTTCACCTTGATTTATCAAAAGACGGAGAAAAAACTCGTAGGTATTTCTGTGGGAGACATATTTATCTATTACCGTATACTTTTCTGTGTGATACAGATTTGTTTATTAAAGTCTTCGACTTTGGGTCGTAGCAACTCTTAGTTGTGGGTGAGATTAGCTAAGGAAATCAAGTGCTGGGATCCTGCTGGGATCAGATACGTAGGGAGCGCAACTGCACCTTGGATCAGTGTGAGATTGATTGGGGTTCAACTACAATTCAGACCAAAGTTAGTTTGTAGTAGGCTAGTGTTTGTAGCGGCTTAATACAATGTGTGTTCAATCTGGACTAGGTCCCGAGGTTTTTCTGCATTTTCGGTTTACTCGTTAACAAACTTCAGGTGTCTGTGTTATTTCTTTTCCGCATTATATTTTGTTATATAATTCAAAAATCACAAGTTGTGCGTTGAACCGATCAATTGGGAAATCCAACCTTTGGTTGTTGATTGAAATTGATTGATCCTTGAACATTGGTCTTTGGTACCGTTCAAGTGTTTTCTGTTCTATTCAATTAGACTCGCATATTTCTATTTGCTTGAGTAAGTATTGAATCGAGAAAGAAATATATAACTCTTTGATATACTTTTAATAATATTGAGTCCGACCGTCTAGTTGATTCTCTTAAAAGTATGTTGGAGTTTGTCCATACAGATTGCTAAGCGAAATATTGGGTGTGGTTGTTAGACACCTGCTTTTTCAATTGGTATCAGAGCAGGCAAACACGTTTAAAGACCTTATAAGTCTGTGTTTGTAGCAATCTGACTATATGGACAGTAAAGTCTCTAGAAACGCTTCACCAGGATTAAAAGCCAATCATAAAGAAAGTTCTGATAAACTGGTTATTCTCCAGAAAAAGTTGGATGAACAAATCCGGATCAACCCCGATCTTGTTGCAGAAATTGCAATGTTTAAGGATTTGAAATCTGTCAAAATACCTTTGATGGATTTGAATAAATCTAGTTGTTCTTGTATGAATAACAGTCGTAAGTCATATGATAAACAATGTCCAGACGTTTTGAAACCTGATATGACTCAGAACCGTTCAGACGATCTTAAAGATGTTGGTCCATGTTTGTTTTGTGATTCCTACAATCACTTTCAACAAACTTGTATGTCCTTCCAAAAGAGCCTAAAAGTTGAAAGTAATCTTCATAAGAAAACTGAACAACTGTTTACTTATCTAAAAGGATGTAAAAAACTAACAAGAAATCCTAAACAGGAAAGCAGTGTTAGCATGAGAGATTTTTCTTTAAAATCAATATCACCTTTTCAATGGTTTCTTGACAGCGGATGTAGTCGACATATGACTGGTGATCTCTCGTGGTTTTTTACTATAAGCGATTACGAAGGAGTTCATGTAACATTGAGAGATGGAAGTTTTTGCTACATAAGCAAGAAGGGGACGATCAAACTACCCGGCGTACCTGAGATTCATGACGTAGTTTACGTAAAAGGTATGACTGCGAATCTTCTTTCTATTAGTCAAATTTGTGACAAACGCCATAGAGTTGTCTTCAATGCAAATGGATGTGACATTGTGGACAAAACTGGGAATGTAATTTTTCAGGGAACTCGTGGTAAAAAAAATTGTTATCTTCTGGATACTCAGTTCAGTAGTTGTTGTAATTTGACTAAGGTGGAATCTACACATCTTTGGCATGAGCATTTTGTTCATATCAATTATCGTCTTCTAACTAAGATCATTAACAAAGAACTTGTTAGAGGTGTTCCGAAAATCAATGCAAAGATTGATGGTGTATGTGGTGCCTATAAAAAGGGTAAAGAAACGAAAGTTCACCATAAATCATCTCGAGATATTCTCACTAAAGATCCACTTGATTTAATTCATATGGACCTCTTCGGACCTATTCGAAAACCCACAGTTGCTGGTAATAAGTATGCTTTAGTTATGGTAGATGATTACACCAGATTCACTTGGGTTGTATTTTTATCTCATAAGAATGAAACCCTTGATGAATTCAAGATTATTGTTAAAAGAATCTCGAACGAACAAGGTCGCAAACTAAAGAAAATTAGAAGCGACCGTGGAACCAAATTCAATGACACTAAGGCGTTTGAATTTTGTGACAAACTGGGAATTATTCAACAATATTCACCACCCATTACTCCTCAAGCCAATGGAGTTGCAGAAAGAAAAAACAGGAACATTCAGGAAATGGCCAGGGTAATGCTCCATAACAAAAACTTACCGTTAAGGTTTTGGGGAGAAGCTGTCTTTACAGCATGTTATTTGATCAACCGTGTCTACATACGGTCTAAAACTGTAAACACTCCTTATGAGTTGTGGTACGGTAGAAAACCCAACTTGCACTATCTCATAGTGTTCGGAAGTAAGTGTTACATTCTAAAAGATCGAGAACATCAAGGGAAATTTGATACTAAAAGTGATGAAGGTATCTTCCTTGGCCACGCATCTGATAGTCGTGGTTTTTGAATGTTTAATCTCAGAACCCAAGTTATGATGGAATCCGCTAATGTTATTATCGATGATATTAGTAATTTTCATCATGATAATCCTCCTGTTGAATTGCCACCAACTGAGACAATTGAGAAAGTCAAAGAAATTCCAGAATCAGTTGAAGTCATTCCAACTGTTACTGATCCTGACATTTCTAGTGACGAGGAGAAGAGCACTGATCAGTCTACTCCTGTTGAACAAGAGCGTGTCCCTCCTCGACACCTATGGGTTCAAAGGAATCATGATCCCAACAGTATTATTGGAGGTAGAGATTCTACTTCTAAGACAAGAGGACAACTTCAAAATATTTGCAATTTGGGTTGTTATCTTTCACAAGTAGAACCGAGAAATATTGATGAAGCTCTTAGCGATCCCTTTTGGGTGAATGCAATGCATGAAGAGTTAAATCAATTTTAAAGACAAGACGTATGGGAACTAGTACCTTGTCCCTCCAATATCAATATTGTTGGTACTAAATGGATATTCAAGAATAAGTCTGATGAATTTGGCACAATTGTCAAAAATAAAGCCAGACTTTTCGCTCAAGGATATTCACAGATTGAAGGTATCGACTTTGACGAAACCTTTGCTCCTGTGGCACGCCCTGAGTCCATTCGGCTGTTGTTAGCTCATGCTTGTTTTCTTAAGGTTAAGCTGTTTCAAATGGACATAAAATTTGTGTTCCTAAACGGAAATTTAAAGGAAGAAGTCTATGTCGCTCGACCTAAGGTTTTTAAAAACCCTGATTTCCCAGATCATGTTCTTAAGCTTAAAAAGGCATTATATAGGTTTAAACAAGCACCTAGAGCCTGGTTCGAAAAACTTACTACTTCTCTTCTTAGGAAAGGTTTTTCGAGAGGCGCAGCTGATAAAACCTTGTTTACCAAATGGAGTGCAAAAGATGTTGTCATTTCTCAAGTCTATGTAGATGATATCATTTATGGTTCAACTTCTGAGAAACTTGCAAAAGATTTCTAAGTCATTCTTGGGAAAGAATTTGAAATGAGCAATGTTGGTGAATTAAAGTTCTTCTTAGAATTACAAATTCAGCAACATAAGGATGGAGTTTACTTATCTTAAGAAAAATATGCAAAGGATCTTGTCTCAAGATTCGGTCTAGATAAGTCAACTCCGAAACTGACACCTATACCCACTACTGGTAAACTACATAGAGATGAGAAAGGAGTAAACGTGGATCAAAAATATATCGATATATTATTGGTAGCCTTTTAATCTTACAACTACTAGACCTGATATTGCTTTTAGTGTTGGTTGTTGTGCTAGATTTCAGGCTAATCCAAAGGAATCTCATCTTGCAGCTGCAAAAACGATCATACAATATGTGAACCACACGGTCGGGTATGGTCTATCTTACACTTTTGATACTAACACTGACCTTTCTACTTATTCGGATGCTGATTGGGCAGGATGTGTAGAAGACAAAAAAATTACATCAGGGGGTTTCTACTACGTAGGACTGAATCTTGTGGCTTGGCATAGCAAGAAACAAAATTCACAATCCCTGTCCACATGTGAAGCAGAATATATTGCTGCCGGCTCATGTTGTACTCAACTTCTCTGTATGAAACAAATGTTGGCTTATTATGGAATTGATACTGGAATAATGAATATCTTTTTTGATAACTCTAGCGCGATTCGAATCACTGAGAATCCCATTGAGAACTCGAGAACAAAGCACATTGATATAAGGTACCATTTTATTCGAGATCTCTATGAAAATGGTATCATAAATATGGAATTTTTGCCTTCCGAAGAACAATTGGCTGATATTCTTACCAAACCATTAGACACTGCTACGTTTGAACACTTACGACATTCTATTGGTGTTGTTTTGGTTCATTAGTTGTTCCTAAAACTCTTGCCCCTGTGCTTATCTCGATCTTTTGGGAAATTGAGTTTGTAACTCCAGTAAGTGTTTACTTCAATTATTCATTTGTTTCAGTAGGTTGATTTTCTGTCAAGTTTCTTAGTGTAATATGTCAAAACAAATCCTTCTTTTCTTGTGAAAGTAAAGGTCGCTCTTGTTGTTCTTTCGGGAATGACATTTTATGGGGGAGAGTTCTTAATTAAACTTGTGCTTAATTGCCAAATATTTTTGGGGAGTGCGGCTGTGGAATATTATAGGGGTTATCTTATATCTTTATAAACTCCTTGATGAAAGCATCTAGCTTCGGCTATATGATTGCATCTAAAAAGTTGATATGTGCTTTATTTTGGTCATGAAATGTCTCTATGGAAATTTCATTAGGATCCCACTAGTTTTCGTACCTCTGCCAATTTTATTGACAAAAAGGGGAAGAATTAATGTGTAGTTCACACTACAAATACATATGGTTTTCGGATCATTATGTAAGGGGGAGTGGTTTCCATGTGAGATGGAGTATTGACTAAGGGGGAGTGATACATATCACCATAGTATTGTTGTCGAAGTTGTGATACAATTGAACTTTGATGATGTGTAATAATACTATGATACTGTGTAACAATGATAGAGAATTATTGTTTTCTCATTGTTATAGTTATGGATTTTCAACAACAATGATACTAAACTTACAACCTTTGGGATCATTGCAGTACTTGGAAGCGACGAAGATTTCGAGTAATGTTGAAGAACCAAGGAGATCAGGCATGTGGAAGAGAAGGTACAAAAGTTTATTCATCTATTTTGTATTCCATATGTATTGATAGTTTTGTCACTAAAATTGACAAAGGGGGAGATTGTTAGAGAACTTCTCGATTGAACTCGCATGCGTTGCTATCTCAAGCATGTTTGCCAATGTTAGTGATCAAAACTATAAGTCTTGATTTCTAGTCTACTTATAGCTAAGTCTCGGACTAGGATAGAAAGTGTAGTTGAGCTCAAGAATCCATGGAGATCATCATACAAAGACGAAGAACTACTCAAGGAACTGGTGGAACTTCATCGACTAGAAGTTATGTGGATACTTGAATTTATCTATCACTCAAAAGTCTATCTACTTTATCTCCTATCTTGAGACAACAGTCGTATTGCTATATAGACTTTGATTATACACATTTGCTATTTCGAGCCGAGTTTATCTCGCTTATCTATTTCTTGAAATATGTGTTGGTAAGCTTTCGCTTTGTCCAAGTTCATCTTTAATAGTGACGAAAGTCATATTAGTTTCAATTATTTAAAAATTGCTTTGACGAAAAATAGCTTGTGAACAATAACTATACAACGTCCTCTAAGAATGTTTCAATGATTGAAATGAGAGTTTAGAATATATAACCTTGGAAGGATATAAATATTGTGTGGTAACACATACGTGTGTAAGTCCTTATTCCTTGAACCAAAGTATGCGTACTTTGCTTCTCAGGAAAACCGGAACTAAAGTCCGCGTACCAGTACGCGCACTGTCGGAACTTCACGTCCCGAGAATTTCTGTTGGAGTTTGTGAACTGAAAACAAACTTATTCTGGGTACCTAAGTTCGCGTACTTAAGTTGGTTATTTTCTAAAAACGTTTATTCGTGAACTTAAACTTATATAAACTAAGGAATGCATACTTGCAAACCGTGGATATAAAATTCATGAATTATTTCGAGTGAATCAAATCTTTTTTGATTCGATTGTGTCTTGTATACTTCTATAAGATCTAAGCAATTGAACAACTCTCTAACTAGTTCATTTGAATCATTTGAACTAGTTGTGGTAAAGAAGAATATGGTTGATATGGAAGTGCTCATATGGCTCACCATTTGGTTAACTACTGTTGAAACACCTAAGTGTACATGTTTGGGTACGGTTACACAAACCTAAATAAATGTGCATTTCATTTGTGTGTAACGAGCTAAGTTCTATCTAACGGTTGAATGATATTAGCTTGAATCTAATCAGGTTTCCATCTAACGGTGAATATTGAATGCTTTGTTACTAAGCTAACATTGATTGCAAACCCTGATTTGAAAGTCTATATAAAGGAGAACTCTAGCAACTGGGAAACCTAATCCCCACACCTCTTGTGTGATACTAGTTGTATTAGCTAGAGTCCATTCTCCTTTAACCTTAGGTTTCTTCTCTAGACCTTGTAGGTTAACGATTTGAAGACTTCATTGGGATTATGAAGCCAGACCCAACTATTTTCTTTGTAGTTGTGTGATCTGATCTTGCTGTTTCTATCGTATTTGAGTACAATCATAAGATTGGATTGAGATTGATTTCTCCGATAGGAAAGATATCAAAGAAGTCAAAAACACCTTCGTCTCATCGTTTGTGATTCCGTAATATCTTCTTTTGCTAGTCGATTAAGATTATTATGAGGTGGTTGATAATTCTAGGCTGTTCTTCGGAATATAAGTCCGGGTTATCAATTGGTTCCTGTTCACCCTGATTTATCAAAAGACTGAACAAAAACTCGTAGGTATTTATGTGGGAGACAGATTTATCTATTACCGTAGACTTTTTTCTGTGTGATACAGATTTGTTTATTAAAGTCTTCGACTTTGGGTCGTAGAAACTCTTAGATGTGGGTGAGATAATCTAAGGGAATCAAGTGCGTAATATCCTGCTGGTATCGCAGACGTAAGGAGCACAACTGTACCTTGGATCAGTATGAGATTGATTGGAGTTCAACTACATTCTAGTCCGAAGTTAACTTGTAGTAGGATAGTGTCTGTAGCGGCTTAATATAGTGTGGTGTTCAAATCTGGACTAGGTCCCGGGGGTTTTCTGCATTGGCGGTTTCCTCGTTAACAAAATTTATGATGTCTATGTTATTTATTTTCCGGATTATATTTCTATATAATTGAAATATCATAGGTTGTGCGTAGTTCAATCAACTAGATAATCCAACCTTTGGTTGTTGATATAAATTGATTGACACTTGAACATTGGTCTTTGGTAGCGTTCAAGTTGTTTCTCATAATAATCAAAATCACGGATTATATCTGTTTGATTTATTGATTACATTGAGAAACAGAGATATAACTCTTGGATATATTTCAATTGATTGAGTATGATTGTCTAGTTGATTCTCTTGGAAATTATATTGGAGTTTGTCCGTACAGATTGCCTAAACGAAATATTGGGTGTGGTTGTTAGACTCCCGCTTTTTCAACAAGAATTTACACCAAGAATGGAAACCAAAAGTATGTGAAAAGATTTCCGGGACATGTAAAAAATAAATGGTCAAGAAATTTCGGAGTTCAGTAACGCTTAAAAAACATGCTAATTCGCGAACCCGTAAATCAGTTCGTGGACAAGATATTTAAAAAATGTCTAGAAACATATTCTGAAGAGCCTAGTATGCAAATCCACAAATCAGTTCATGTACAAGAGCAATTTTAAAAAAGTCCCAGGAATATACCCAGAAGTGCATGGTTCGCGAACCTTTATGTTAGTTTGTGAATACAAGAGTAAATTTGCAAAATATACAGTAAACCTTGAAATTGCATAGTTCGCGAACCCATAAATTGGTTCACGATCTCTTGTGCACTTTGTAGTTTAGGAACATCAATTTTTTTCACAGTTCGCAAACCCTTAAATTGGTTTGCGAACAACTTGATGTTTTAGGTTAATATAATTTTGTAGTCATAGATTTTTTGAACAATAAATTGCTCTCAATTTCAAAAGCAATGAACCTATGAGTATCCATTGCTTGAAATTATATACCGATATTAATCAAGTACAAGCTTGAACTCGAAATTTCTTTTTTTGTATTTAATCATATGCAGAACCATCGTCTTTGTTCGTTTCTTCTAACATATAAATTTAAGAAGTTAAACACAAATCAAGTTAGGTAAACATGAATAATACTCAAGGTACATGGATCATTAACCGCATGGGTTTGTCTATTAAAAGAAGCTCACCTTTAATATATTATTACTTCAATTACATGGAAGTTTTTAGAAATGAAAAGTGAACATGCTGATTATCATGTCTTGATAGTTTTACTGAAAAATCATAACTTAAGTTTGAATATCAACATTATATCTAAATAGATCCATCTAAGCGCATATCCTTCTTAGTTTGTTATACTATTATCATGGATCATATTTTCGTGTCTTGAATAGAAGTCAGATAGACAGGGAGAACTCTACAAAGAGCATAAAAGTGTTGATACCCACATCAAGTCACTACATTTTGGAATCACTAATAGCGATGTGGTAGCACCTTGATTCAGATTTTGAGTTTTTTTATTTTATTTCTAAGGTGCATAAAAGACAATAATGACAACCATATTGGGATTTTACAATCATAAAACCATTCAAACCAAAGGTCACGTAACATAATGAATGAGGATACATCTCTTTGGAACAAGAAATCACTCAACAAAATATACCTTCTTAAGGAATCACATTATGAATCCTATGGCTTCACCATATACTCAACATTTCAACCAACATAATAAGTGCTTTATTTCTCGTGCATTCCTCACCACTTTGTTACTCTAGCATTCTTGATGATGATGCACTTTCAACATAATCAAGTAGTGTCGAGGTGAATATTGCTTAGTTTACCACAGATGGTTGAAACAAAGTCACTTAAGAGCTCTAAGTATTTTATATCTTCCTTGAAACTTTTAGCGAGTTTTTTAATATATTTACCATTATTGTCCTCTTTTCTTGGAGATCCTTCCTCTTAACACTTATTGTTTCATTTATATTCTTTAGTAGCCATTTTTGAGTGGGTTTAGGAAGATTATGTCTTTCTTTCCCAATATTTTTACTAAACTTTCCTAAGAGAAAATTGGAAGAACTATTCTCATGCAAGTTATTCTTTCTTCAACTGGGAGCATCGGATCTTGTCTATGTCTTCGTATTTACAAAGTTATTTTTCTTTTTATAATTATGACGATTAGGAAAGAACTTTGTTGAACGTTCACAAAAAGATCTTGTTTCATGACTTTTTTCCCCACAATAAAAGAAGTGATTAGTCGTATGAGAAAAATGATGTTTATTATTAACTGGTGTGTATGTGCTTTCTTTGGAGCTTGATAGATTTCCATTCTTGACTGGCGGTTGAGGTATTTCACTTTTGACATTAGTGTAAGCCTTTGGTTGATAAGAATCTTTAGCCTTGGCGAATCTTTCCTTTTTCCAAGTACTAAAAGATTATATTCGTTTATAGGCCAATCATCGTGTATCATGATAATTTTTGTGTACTCCTAATATCGAGGTTAATTTGTCTGAGATGTTACTGAGTTTTATTTCCTTCAAACTCATATTTTTTTCTTCCAACCTTTTGATTTTTTCTAGAGCTTTAACTAGATCATTCTTTAATGATTAAAATTGAACTTTGAGATCTTCTTGTTCCGAATCGAATAACAAGTTCATTTCAGTATTCTCCAGTTTATCTAGTTTTGCTTAAAAATTATTTTCTCCATCACACTTTCAGAGATTTCTTCTTTAAGAGTTTTTATTTGTTTGAGATAATCACAAGCACTAACATAATCAAGTTGTTTTTGCAAGTACTCAATCTCACGATGAAGTCTATCGTATTAAACCTCCTTACAGAGAACTGGTGCTTTAGTACCTGAAAACTTCTGATCATATTCAATGAGAAGTTTATTAACGATTGGATCTTAATGGAACAATTATGTGTCAAAGTCAAAATTTGTATCCTGATCAGATTTCCAGCAGCAAGGACAACGCTGTTTATTTTACATTCTTGATAATGTTCATTAGACATATCATCAAAAGTTGCAGTGCATGTTAGGTTCATGTAGTCTCTGCTAGGGAAGACAGACGATAAATGCCCAAATCTATGACAATTGAAGCAGTTGACATTATTATCAACACAAGTTGGTGACTAATATTTTTTTTGGAGGGATTTGTGTTTCCCCCACAAAATAAATACATAATTTTCATTACCCCATTTTTAAATTACTAATTGGTAAAACCCCCTCTGTTATAATCGCCGTAACTACCATGTTAACTGTGCACGTACATTACACGTATGTGTAGTTAATAAATAATAAAAGTGTAAAACCCAAAATAACTTTTATCCTAAAAGAGATAACAGATACGTGGACTAACATAACCCCTAGATTTTTTGTTATGGATACTTGTTATCAGATTAATAACAAAAACAGAGAGGGAAGATAGATTCCTTTCATCTTCTTCATCTCTGTCTTCGTTCTCGGTGAAGAACCGGCGAAACAAATTTACAAAGTATTTTTATTTTTCGTATTTATTTTCAATCTAAAGAGATAAGAGGGATGAAGGAAATATCAATCGATAGATCGTCAACAGCGAAGACGATGATAGATTACAAAATCAAAAACAAGAAAATTACAAAGAGGATCACAAATTGAAAATCAAGAAAATTGCACTTGATTAATCAAATGATGGACTACATTTATATGGTAATAAAGGTCAATAACCCTACAATCTTGATCTTATTTAATCGTATTTTAGTCGGATTGATGTTTCCGCCATTATTTGCAGATGAAAGAAGTGAGAGTTAGGAGTTCCAATGAATTTTGAAACAAAAAATAACCTAAACCCTTCATCTGATTCTACTTATTCTTTCTTAGTTTAAAACAACAAATTACTTGAATCCATGAATTCAATTTCAAAGATCTGTAAATTATTTCCAATAAATTTTGATGTTAGTGAAACGAGATTTAGGGATTTTGATGTTTGTTTCTCTGTGCGTGAGAGAGAAAAGAAAAACATGTAGATGAAAGATCTATAAATTATTTCCAATAAATTTTGATGTTAGGGTTAGATGAAACGAGATTTAGGGAATTTGATGTTTGTTTCTCTGTGTGTGAGAGAGAAAAAAGAAACATGTAGATGGAGAGTCAAAGAGAAGATCGTCTTTAGTTCAATTGATATTTTTAATATAGTTAACCACATAGATTATAAGTGCTAGGGGAGGCGATGAAGTGGTGTCTCTGCTAAAGGTATTCTAGGGTTTTATAAAAAAAATTTATTTATTATTCACATGCTGAGATAACATGTATGTAACGGCACACTTAGGCTATAGGGGGTTTTACCAATTAGCAATTTTAAAAGGGGGTAATGCAAATTAGACATTTATTTTGAGGGGGAAACACAAAATCCCCATGTTTTGGGGTAAAAACTGATTCTGTTGGAAATGGTAATTTTGGGTGTGCCGCTGAGAAACGAATCTAAACCCTAAACAAATGCACTGCATGGGATTACGTTAGATTCGAGAGTTCAATCTGTACAATTCTGGCCTAAACTAAGAAATGGAAGTTCCATCCTTGCTTCGGTCACAAGGTGAAGGAGAAGGGTTGATCTTAGGGGGGGAAGCGAAGAAGGTGTCGAGATCAGAATGGTTAACTATGAAGGTGTGAGTATTTTATGACTTGTATCAGAATATGGAAATGTCTTGCGGAATGTAAGCTATTGGTTCTTGGTGTTTTTTCAGGATACTTGTGTTGATAACCAAAACTCTGTCGTTGGTTGAAATAGGTCGAAACCTATTTATATCAGTCATAGTTGCACGCACTCTGATCTCATAGAAAGTTGGAGTAGTTGAGTAATAGAGAAGTGGGATCGTAGAAGATGTAGAAAACCACGTCTTACTATGAGGGAAGACGAGTCAGTATACACCCACTACTCCTCTGTTGCCATTAATTCCGCCTTTCCTGACACTTTCTCATAATGGGAGTGTTGCACGTCGCACGCTGTAACCCGCCAGACCAATACCCTGATGAACATCCCCCAGTTTGTGACACGTTTGATGTCTCGAGTATTTTATAGAAAATATGTAGCAAGTTGATGGGTCTTGCCTAATTATTCTGACCAAACACGCGCAAGCTAGGTGGCAGGTAGTCATGTGTGACGAGCCAATCCATGAGACTTGCCGCAAAGAATAGAATGTGACGCTATTAGGTTAAATAACTGAGTTATTTGTGAAGCCGATATTCGTAAAATATCGTATGTATTCGATGCATGTAAAGAATCGCTTTTAAGAAAGCATCTCAAAATAATCGATGCATGTAAAGCATCGTTGTATAAACCTCTCTTAAATCAGTCGCGGAGCTTAATGTCTTAAAAGGAGCATGACCAGCCATTTTCAGGAAGCTGCAATGATCAATTCACGCGCGCCAAATGCAGGCCCATCGGTCTCTATATGAGAGTGATGGCTGGAGACTATGGTGACATATTATTGGTCGTCTAAGATTTAATCTAGGCCGGTCAATTTGGCCGAGATGATTTGCGGCAGTTAATGGCTGCCTTAAAATTCATGTAAACAGCTCAACCAGCCCCTTTTGAACTATCTTTTGGGAGCCATGTGAGGAAGCGTGGCTTGGACGATCGCGGCTTATAGAAGGGGGGTGGCCGTTGATCATGGCCACATCTTGTTGGCTACCTAAAATATGAGTTAGGCCGGCCAATTCATCTGGAGAAGTTAGGAGGCCGCGATGATTTGCGGCAGTTGATGGCCTCCGTTAATTTAATTTAGGTTTTATAAAAGCCGTGTGGACAATCCATTATAGGGCCAACGTTATTTGGTGTTGGCGCGTGATGGGAGTTGTTCGATCGGCCAGCACAATAGCTGGGCCGCTGGTGAACGTATTCGCTCCTTGCATGTTGATTAAGGTCGAATCCTGGCCGGTCAATCCGGCTGGCGAAGTTGAGCGGCCAAGATCGTTTTGCGGCAGTAATGTAATGTTGCTTAATAGAAATTAGGGTTTTGTAACTCGTGTGACCAACTGTTTTGGTAAACGTTTAGTGGCTCCGGTTGCGAGTTGGAGAGATGCTGATTGCCCTAGGAATTAGTAGGCCCTTCGGTGTACACGATGGCGTTTGTCCGACCATGTTAGGAGGCGACTAGGCTTGATGAATCTACTGGCCAAAACGTGCGGACGTGATCGTTTTTGAGACTGACATAGGCATTCTAGATTAGATTCCTTAAGGAATTAGGCGCATCGACCAACCGACTTCAAACTTTATTTAAAAGTGCGTGTGGCGGGTTTAAAGCGATTTGATTGGTCGAAAGGAAAGGAGTCCGGCAAGCAGCAACATGGAGCGTGGCCAGCCGGCCACAGGTGGCGCCTGTTGAGTTAAATTGGTTGGCCAAGTGGCGCGGCCACGCCTCCTCTTGTTGTTTCTAATACGTGTCGCATCTCCTCTTTTACTTCTCGCTTTCTGGTTTTTTGGGTAGGACTTTGCTCCTACGAGTCCATGTCGGATTAATTTCCTAGCTTACCTAGGTTTGGTCTCGACCAATAGGGATCGAGATATTGCGCAGGGCGCAAAAAACCTAATTTTTGCAAATTAGTTAGGCCAAAATTTGAATCTTGTGAGATATCACAAAATTGAACAAATTTGATAAATTTTGTGTGCTTGACACAAAATTATTTAACTTTATCCTTAGAGAGAAGTTAGCGTGTCTTCTGACTGAGTACTTTCATGCAGACCTTAATCTTGATACTTCGGGAAATTCGTGCTACTCAGCTACGAGTGAACACTAATTGTCATGTCATACCAATCTTAAGGGTTCGGCCGGGGAACATAACATAGAATAAATACTCGGCAGGCTCCGACATTAGTGAGTAATGCAGCTAGGAGCTTATATACTCATTAGGTTCTATACTAGTAAACAATTCATCTAGGAGCTTGAGTTTCAAAATAATATAAAGAGAGACATAGGCACTCATCATATTTTGATATATTCTTCAAATTCCTTGCGGAATATAGACATATCAAGGTCTACTACTTTTGATGTCGGGTCAGGTAGATAGACTTTTACAGTTTTCTCCCTATACTAAAAACCACCATCAACATTAAGTCCCATGCTTAGCACGTAACAATGACATTGTTGTGTGGTAAGCACTAGATTGTGACAGAAAAAATTAAAAATTGAAAAGACGAAGCAGGTAGATATTACCAGGAAAATTCCAATCGGCCTTCAACAACAGGACCGCGCGACAATTGATGTCTTTGTAGTGGCGTGTTGCTAGCTCGGCTATGGGTATGAATATTGTGGGCCCAGCCATCCATTACCGTCCATGGAGTAAGAAGGAATCCTTCTTCTGTTCGAACTCATTTCATATAAAAAGAGATATCGATCTTCTTCTGTTTTTGATGCTCGTCTGGATCCGTGCTTTCGTCTGTAGAAGCCGGCTCCTCTTCGTCGATGTCAGTAGCTCCATCACGAGTATGCCAATCGTCAGTGGTAAGGTAAGTACATCTTGTTCTTTCTTCTTCCTTTTGCAATACGAACTTTAGTTATACATATAACTTTCACGGTTTTGAAATTTCATCAAATCCTGAGTGAACTCCATCGATCCTCTCCGGAATGTGTAATATGTTCATATCTCCAGAAAAATGAGTATCTGGCCTCTCCAGTGGATTTCAAAATTTGTCAAACTCCATTGTGCTCAATTGCAAGAGGCCTTGACTTTAAATTGCTTGGTGTCTGGATTGCTGAGTCGCGACTAAAATTTCTTTAAACTCCGAGCATTGAATGAAATGATATTGCGTTCGTTCCGACTCATTCTTGCCCTTATGATTGCGATGACAATATGCCTGGAATGCTTGTACGAGATGGGATGCGATTCGGAAGTCCCCAGTTGCACTTCTGTTTGATCACTAGAGCTGTATTTTGAGTCTTTGATGCACGTGTACGACTTCATGTTGAGAAATTCCCGCGGCTCGTAAAGCTTTGACAGTGATGATGCTGACATCAGAAATAACCTGGTTAAGGAACGTGAAGGCATCCCATGCTGGCAATCCGCAGTTGTAATTATCCTGAGCCTATTTTCTCCTGAAAGATGTACTTCCATTGGATTTGTTAGTACGGAGGTTGACGAATTGACGAAGGCGACAATCTTTTGGATTTGTCACTTGTTGATCAATAGGAGGTAGTCGCGCTTGATAGATCTGTATTGTATCCAAACTTTTGGCATCCCACGCACCCCTTTCATAGGAAATTGGAAATCTAAGAACACCGAATCTGACTTTGTCGATGATGTGGCTGTTGACGCGGAGCTTCATGCAGGCCTTGGGTAGGAAGTGCTGAGTTCAGAGTAGGTGATGTGGTAGATGTAAAGGCAACACACATAAGTGGTGATGTGTTTTCCTTTCATGTGACAGGATACCGCTTCCATGATGTTATTTATCATATGTGGCCCTAATAACAACAACTTGAAGTAGGGGACGCAATGATGAAGATTGAGGATTCGGCCACGAACCTGTAACTTCCATTTCATATCACCTTTGTATATCACATGTGTTGTGCTTCCGTAAACATGAAATCCAAGATCCGTATTTGTTAGGTGTGGAGGCTCTACTTCCAATTAATAGCGCGCGTGACGTGATTGGACAAATCTGAAGAAGTAGTTGCAATTTGGGTGTAACATGCGCTAGCTCGCTGCTTCTTGATTCCATGAAGGTATTTTCTAAAATCTGAAAATTGCAAATGGCGAAACTTATTTTCGGGTCTAGGCACAATGAGGTGGTGACTGAGAGGACGTTTCGACGTTGAAGCAGGATGCACGAGGGACGCTTGCTCTAAGAAGAATGTACTGGCTGCTTGATGATTTCCTTTGGTCATCTTGCTCTTTCTTTTCCTTTATGTATTCACCTCTTCGGTACTTTTTGAAAGATATGAGATGTCTCTTTCATGGTTTTATTTTTTCTGGTTTTGAACCAATGGGTAATGATTAAGGAGTAAAGAGATTTCTAAAAGGGAAATGATGCTTCGATTAACTGACAAATTGAAACCCTAATTATGAATGCAAGCAGTGCAATCATTTTGGAGGAATTACAAATATTGCATGAAAAGAGAAATTGCTAGAGGAAACACTAAAAGGAATCTTTGAGGAAAGGGCAGCGTGACACCTTAGGTATTGAAGGGATTGAGACACCGGGTGTGTATTACTACGCCTTCTAGCTTATCTGCATTGATGAGCTTGCAGTAAACTCCCAAAATAACTCATTCCACTAGCTACGGCTCGTCTTTCCCTTTTGCGGAATCAGACGGAGCAGGTTGAGCAGCAACTCTCATTACCATATCTCCAACTTGAAAGGGTTTCGGATGTTGCACCGTTACTTAACTCTTAGATTCCTCATCTTTCACTTTGACAACTTCTAAACTATTGATAAAAAACTTAAAAAGACCAGCATCCCATTCACATCTCCTAGTGACGGTTGGGTTGATAATCGGATCGAGTCCCCAAGCCTTGGCAGGAGGAGGAGTGACTGGTTGTAAAAAGGGTTGTTCAATAAGACTTACTTGTGTCTGGAATCTGCGAACACATGCTGATGCGCGTTCTTCAGGCAGCTGCTTCACATTCGCGAGTTGTTGATATGGCAAAAAATAGTCTTCAGGATTGGATGGCTTGTTGGAGACCCTTTCAGGTATAGACACTGGTAAAGGACATACTCCTAGCTTCGCCTTGTTATCGTGTATCCATGAGTGCCCCATGACCACATCATAATTCGGGTACTCTTTAAATACATGAAATTTGGCGTGTGTTATAGCACCTCCCACCTTGATTTCGAGATTGATGTACTCGTAAGCGTCTCTGGACTCTCCTTCTGAGTTTTTGATTACGGTTGGATAGTGAACGACCTCCTTATTTGAAATACTTGCAGCTCTCAGAGTCTTGATGGTGACAATGTTGAAGTAAGAGGCCGTTTCAATCAGTATGATGTCGAACTCGGCATCCTTCAAGTGAGAAGTGGCTAGGAGTCCCTGGTTGCATCTATCAGTCGTGCTTTCCAAGAGAGGTTGGGGTTTGGGAGTGGCTTCCCTGGCTGGAAACAACCGCTTGCTTGATAGAACATGGTTGAGGGCTGCAAATATGTCTTGACGTTGTGTCTTGGAGAAATACAGAATTTCACATAAATTCTCCATCATAGATTGTACGGTTTTGTGGACGGAGTCCCCAAAAATCATGCATCTCATGACGGGAAGAGGGTCTCTGCGAACTCTTTCAGTGCCTAATTGAAGTTCCCATGCATATACCTTTACTTTTAAAATGCGCTTCAATTTATTGCATTCATTGGTTGGATGATTGAATATCCTGTGGTAACGACAATATTTGGGATTTGCCATTTATTCCTCAGTTGGTGGGCGCCTGATAGGAGGTATTTTGATGGAATCATCTTGAATCCATACTTCCAGGAGTTTAATTACTTCCTCTATTGGGAATGAGAAGTTTGAAGCAGCATCTCCAGTTTATTGTTGTTGCAAAAAAGTCTTAGCCGCGGCCTTCCGGGGTGGAGCTGTCTGATGCGCTAGTGCCGCACGTTTGCGTTGTTGTTCCGATGCCAGAGCTTTTCTCTTTCCTCCTTTACTAGATATTGACTGGAGGTTGGATCTTTTATCGGAAGGACGCCTGCTTTCCTGAACTTCTTTATGAGCTTCTTCATTCTGGGACAGTTCGGATCGACTGAATAAAGCAGCGGATCTCTTAGAAGCTTTTGATGCAATATGAGAATTGATATTTTCCAGGACGGGCGCACATAATGAAATCACCTTTTCATTGCGAGGGATCTGATGAGAACGTGATAAATCCCACGAGTTTTCTTTCTGAGTTTGAGGAAACATCTCTTGATTTTCATGAGCGGACAAGTTAGGTTGGTGGATACCTTTCCATTCAATGTGACCATAGGCTTCATCTTCCTTACCAGGAATATGAATATGAATCTTGGAAGAAGGACTACAACCATCAGTATTGATCCAAAATGAATTGTTGATGGCGTTTCCTCCCAAATGAATACGTGTCGGTCCCTTTGATAGTTGATCCGTGAGGACTTTCAAAAGCGTAAATACTTTGTCTTGCGTCTTGAAAATAATAGCTTGATCCCTGACAATATCATTCAGGATTTTCATCAAATCGTGAATAGTTGTTAAATATTGAGACTCCATAGCCTCGACAAGGGTTTTAAGTGAAAGAACGGATTCAGGAATAACATGTGAAGTATTGTCAGTGCTAGGAGAAGTAAAATTGGGATTGAGGGTTTCTTAACCATTCCTAAGATCAACCATCTTGAGAAATTTAGGAAATTGAAAGTGAAATTGGGAATGATATTTTTCAACCGAGAGATTAATCCCACTGTGGTCGCCAGTTATTTTGGGGTAAAAACTGATTCTGCTAGAAATGGTAATTTTGGGTATGCCTCTGAGAAACGAATCTAAATCCTAAACAAATACATTGCACGTGAGTACTTTAGATTCGAGGGATTAATTTGTACAATTATGTCCTAAACCAAGAAATGGCCATTCCAGCCTTGCTTCGATCACAAAGTGAAGGAAAAGGGTTGATCTTAGGAAGGGAAGCGAAGAAGGTGTTGAGATCATAATGGTTAACTCTGAAGGTGTGGTTATTTTATGACTTGTATCAGAATATGGAACTGGCATGCGGAATGTAAGCTATTAGTTCTTGGTGTTTTTTCTGGATACTTGCGTTGATAACCAAAACTCTGTCGTTGGTTGAAATAGGTCGAAACATATTTATATCACTAATAGTTGCGCGCACCCTGATCTCGTAGGAAGTGGGAGTAGTTGAGTGATGGAGAAGTGGGGTCGTGTGAATATGTAGAAAACCACGTCTTACTATGAGGGAAGACGAGTCAGTTTACACCCACTACTCCTCTGTTACCACTAACTTTCCTCCTTTCTTGACACTTTCTCATAATGGGCGTGTTGCACGCCGCACACTGTAGACCGCCAGACCAATACCCTGATGAACATCCCCCAGTTTGTGACACGTTTGATGTCTCGAGTATTTTATAGAAAATATGTAGCAAATTGCTGGGTCTTCCCTAATTATTCTTGAAAAAGTGGGGGTACAACAACCTCACCCAATATTTCGCTTAGCAATCTGTATGGACTAACTCCAATATACCTTTAACAAAATCAACTAGACAGTCAGACTCAATCTTAATAAAAAGTATATCAAAGAGTTATATCTCAATTTCTCGATTCAATACTTACTCAAGCAAATAGAAATCTGCGAGTGTAATTGAATACAAGAGAAATTAACTTCAACGGTACCAAAGACCAATGTTCAAGGATCAATCAATTTCAATCAACAACCAAAGGTTGGATTTAACAATTGATCGATTCAACACACAACCTGTGATATTTCAATTATATAAAAAAATATAATGCGGAAAAGAAAGAACACAGACACCAGAAGTTTTGTAGAAAAAATCCGGGATCTAGTCCAGATTGAACACACACTGTATTAAGACGCTACAGACACTAGACTACTACAAACTAACTTCGATCTGGACTGTAGTTAAACCCCAATCAATTTCACACTGATCCAAGGTACAGTTGCGCTCCTTACGTCTCTTATTCCAGCAGGATACTACTACTTGATTCCCTTAGATGATCTCACCCACAACTAAGAGTTTATATGACCCAAAGTCGAAGACTCTAATAAACAAATCTGTATCACACTAAAAAGTCTTCAGGAATAGATAAACCTGTCTCCCACAGAAATACCTACGAGTTTTGTTCCGTCTTTTGATAAATCAAGGTGAACAAGAACCAATTGATATACCGGTCTTATATTCCGAAGAACAACTGTTTGTGGGTAAACACTGTTTCTACTAGTTTTGGTAGATTTGGGTGTGTTATGGGAAACGAGTCTAAACCTTCAAAAAATGCACTGCACGGGAGTACTTTAGATTCCAGAGATCAATCTGTAAAATCCTGGCCTAAACCAAAAAATGGCAGTTCCAGTCTTGCTTCAGTCACAAAGTGAAGGTGAAAGGTTGGTCTTAGGGAGGGAAGCGAAGAAGGTGTTGAGATCAGAATGGTTAATTCTGAAGGTGTGGCTTTTTATGACTTGTATCAGAAATTAGAACTGGCTTGCGGAATGAAAGCTATCAGTCCTTTGGTATTTTTCTAGATACTGTGTTGTTGTTCTCACCAAAACTTGTTTTTGGTTGAAATAGGTCGAACCTATTTATACAAGTCATATTGAACGCACCTTGATCTCGTAAAAAGTGGGAATGATTGAGTGATAGAGAAGTGGGGTAATGTGTAAATGCAGACCACGTTCCCACTATGAAGGAGACGGGTTAGTTTACACCCACTACTTCTTGCCACCACTAACTGCCCTGCTTTCTGACACTTTCTTGTAATGGGCGTGTTGCACGCCGCACGATGTAAACCGCCATACCAATACCTGTATGAGCATCCCCCATTTTGTGACATGTTTGATGTCTCGAGTGTTTTCGTGGAAAACATGTAGCTGTTTGCTATGTGTGGCAAGTCAAAGTCAGAAGACTTGCCATAGGAAAATAGTACGTGACACTATTTAGGATTGCGTTGGATGGTCGCATAAGACTTGCCACAGGCCTGTCAATTCCGTGGCGAATTTGGACGGCTGGGATTGTAACTCATGAGAAAGGGTGGCCACTCATTATGGCCACATTCTGTTGGCATCTTTTAATAGCATAGTGGATTCATTGGCACATGCCAGTGACATGGTGGCATGGCCAAAGCTAGGATTTTGCGCCGTAACCAAAATTAGGGATTTGGAGGCATGTCCAAGCTAGGATTTGGCACCATGGCCAAAATTAGGGCTTGGCGGCATGGCCAAGCTAGAATTTGGCGCATATTGGTATTAGACCCAAATATGGCTTCGGCAACATTGGCTCCAGTTTCCATATCAAACTTAATGCCCTAGGGAGCATTACTTGGCTTGGTTGGCGCGACAACCTTTACTAAGTTAGGGTTTGGACGAAACCCTAATTTGCGCGTGTGGCATGTGACCGCGGCACGGTGACGTTTTTTGTGCAAACGGCTCCATGGACACGCCAGAGGAATTATGGTGAAGCCAAAACGTGGGGATGGTCACAGGAGCAAGGGAGAGTATGAGTGGCCATAGCATGGCGCTATTTTTAGGGTTTCCCGGTCCCACATGGCTCGTGGCATGTTGTGGGGACCAAAGTGGCGTAATTTGGGCCACGACCAAAGTTAGGGTTTCAACTAATGCCACTAAAGGAAATCGTGCTCTAGTTGGGAAACCTTGACCAAACTCTGTTATGGCGTTGGCCACGAACAGAAAGTGGTCTAGCACTTAGGCACGCTATTTATGGCACGTTGGCACGTTCGGAATGCACGTTTAGTGCATTGACGCGGCGTAGCATGTTTGGCATGCCATTAGCATGCGGAGCGGGATGGCACGTTTGGCATGCCATTGGCATGTCGGTGCGGTTTTGGAAATCCAATTTGGCATTGTGACCATCTAGCGCAATTTTGCCTCTTTTAATACTGTGGCAAGTTTAGAGCGACCTGATTGGTCGATAAAAAGAGGGGCTGGCCAAGTATGGGCGTGGCCTCATTTCCAGGTGCACTTAGTGGATTTAAAGCGACCTGATTGGTCGAAGGGAAATAGGGTCGGTCGGGCAACATGGGATGTGGCCGTTTGCAAGTGATGTCGGCTGGCCTACGGCATGGCCACACCTCCCTTTACTGCTGATCCTATTCTGTGGCTCCTTTTATTCCTTGTTTTTTTTATATTTTGGGTAGGATTTTGCACCTACTAATCCATGGCGGATTCATTGCCTAGTTTACCAAAGCTTAATTTCGACCGGCGGGGTCTAATATACTGCGCAGGGCGCAAAACCCTAATTTTTGCAAATAAGTCAGGATAATATCTGAATCTTGTGAATTATCACAAAATTGATTGAATTCATGTGTTGACACAGAGTTCTTTAAGTTTATTTCCAGAGAGCAGTATGCTTTCCAATTGAGTACTTTTATGCAAGGACCTTAACCTTGATACTTGGAAATTCGTGCTACTCTGCTGCGAGTGAACACGAATTGTCATGCCATATCAATATTAAGGTTTCAGCCGGGGAACATAGCATAGGAAAAACACTCGGCAGGCTCCGACATTAGTGAGTAATGCATCTAGGAGCTTATATACTCATTAGGCTCTATACTAGTGAACAATTCATCTAGGAGCTTGAGTTTCAATATAATACGAAGAGAGACATAGACACTCATCAGATTTTGATATATTTTTCAAATTCCCTGCGGAATGTAGACATATCAATGTCTACTACATCTAATGCCGGGTCAGGTTGATAGACTTTTATATTTTTCGCCCTATACTAAAAATCACCATCAATAACAACCTAGAAATATCAATCACCTCACAATAATCTTAATCGACTAGCGAAACAAGATATTGTGGAATCACAAACGATGATACGAAGATTTTTGTGACTACTTTTCTATCTTTCCTATCGGAGATCTCAAGCCAACTTACGATTGCACTCAATCACGATAGAAACAACAAGATCAGATCACGCAACTACAGAGAAAATAGTTGGGTCTGGCTTCACAATGCCAATGAAGCCTTCAAGCTAATATCTTTCAACTGTTAGATCAAATCTTAGCTTGTTATGCACAAATGAAATGCACATTCATTTAGGTTGAGTAACCGTACCTAAACGTGTACACCAAGTTGGTTCAACAGTAGTTAACCAATTGTTAGCCATATGAGCACTTTCATATAAACCTTATTCATCTTCACCATAACTAGTTCAAATGACTCATAATAAATAGTTAGAGAGTTGTTCAATTGCTTAGATCTCATAGAAGTATATAAGACACAATCGAAACAAAAACTATTTTGATTCACTCGAATCGATTCATGACATTATAGACACGGTTTGCAAATATGGATTCCTTAGTTTATATAAGTCTTAGTTCATGAATAAACCATTTTTAGAAAATAACCCACTCAAGTATGCATACCGGTACGCATAGTTGAGTACCCAGATTGAGTTTGTTTTCAGTTCACAAACTCCAGTAGAAATTCACGGGATGTGAATTTCCGGCAGTACGCATACGGGTAAGAAGACTTAGCTTCCGGACATCCTGAACAGTAAAGTACGCATACTTTAGTTCAAGGATTTTGGACTTTCACAAGTATGAGTTCACATACAATGTTTATATCCATTTAAGGTTATATATTCTAAACTCTCATTTCAATCATTGAAACATTCTTAGAGGATGTTAAATAGAGGTTATTCACACACTATTTTTTATCAAAGCGATTTGCAAGATATTTAAATAACCAATATGACTTTCGTCATTTGTAAAGATGAAATTGGCCAAAGAAAACGCTTACCAACACATATTTCGAGAAATAGATAGGAGAGATAAACTCGGCTCGAAATAGCAAATGTGTATAATCAGGGTCTATATAGCAATGCGACTTTTGTCTCAAGATAGGAGATATAATAGATATATTTTTGAGTGATAGATAAGTTCAAGTCTCCACATACCTTTTAGTTGATGAAGATCCACCAGTTTCTTGAGTAGTTCTTCGTCTTTGCATGATGAACGCCGTGGAGTCTAGAGCTCAAGTACACTTTCTATCCTAGTCCGAGATTTAGCTATAAGTAGACTAAAAATCAAGACTTATAGTTTTGGCAAATAAAATTGACAAACAAACTTGAGATAGCAACGCTTGCGAGTTCGACCGAGCAGTGTCTAAAAGTATCCCCCTTTGTCAATTTTAGTGACAAAACTATCAATACATATGGAATACAAAATAAATAAACTTGCAGCTTCTCTTCCACATGCATGATCTCCTTGGTTCTTCTTACTCGAAATCTTCGTCACTTCCAAGTACTCCAATGATTCCAAATATATTCAATGCAGCATCATCGTTGTTGAAGATCCATAGCCATAAAAATGAAAAAACGAAAGATCTCAATATTGTTACACAGTGTTATAGTATCATTACCCAGCATCAAAGTTCAATTGTATCACAACTTTGACAACAATACTATGGTGATATGTACACTCCCCTTTACATAATGATCCGAAAACCATATGTATTTGTAGTGTGAACTACACATTAATTCTCCCCCTTTTTGTCAATAAAAATTGGCAAGGGTACGAAAACTAGTGGGATCCTAATAAAATTTCCATATAGATACTTTACGACCAAAAGAAAGCATATATCAACTTTTTAGATGCAATCACATAGCCGAAACTAAATGCATTCATCAAGGAGTTTATAAAGATACAAGATAACCTCTGTAATATTCCACAGTCGCACTCCCCACAAAGATTTGGAAATTAAGCACAAGTTCAATTAAGAACTCTCCCCCATAAAATGTCATTCCCGAAAGAACAACAAGAACGACCTTACTTTCACAAGAAAAGAAGGATTTCTTTGGACATTACAAATCACATGAAACATGAATTTGTATCCAAAATACTCAACTAAATTAACCACAAGAGAACCCATGATTAATTTAATCGGTAATGCTCAACATAAGAGAACTTATGGAGACGCACAGTATATACATAAGAAATATGGATCAGGGAAGATCAATACTGCGGAATAAACAAAGATTCATTCTATCTAATAATAGACTTAATCTTTGTAAACAAAAGCTCATCCTTTCTTCCATCAATATTTTCATAATGATATAAAAGGCTTAACTTTTGTTTGTCAAAATTTCATTCAATATTTTATCAATACTGTTGCACATCGACATACGACAGACTTAACTTTTGACCACATATGGGACAATCATAATTCACGGACGCAAAAACACACATCCCATAAAAAATTTCAATATAAAGATTAATACTGCAAAAATCATCTTCTAAACAAACTTTAGAATTTAAACAAATAAATATAAAAACATTGAAGATGAAAATCGTTGGACATAGCTATGTGTAATCACAATAATGGTTATTCCAAACTCTAGTTATTATTCTTAAAAACACAAGAATAAAATTCTCATAAGAAGATTTCCTAGACATTTAGACCTATGAAAAATTCTTTATCGTCCCCGAACTCCTTGTCGTCAACAACCATGGGAACATATGGTTCGTGAAGAAAGGAGTCAATTCCGACAAACCTTCTAGGCTGATGATGTCGAACCAGGGCCTTCTGAATTTCAAGAGTTCTCATAACAAGAGCCTTTATTTGTTGAATCTCCTTTCTTGTTTCCTTCAAATCTTCAAGAACATCAGAAAACTTCTAAGAATTTGAGGGAAGAACTCTTGACTTCCTCACATTCATTATTTTTCTTTTCAAAGTTGGAGGTATCAGAGATTTTTTCTTTTTCCTTTATGATTAATGGCTTAGCAATCATATTAACATCTTTTCCATCATAAGACATGATGCTTGGAGTATCCATATGCGTACGGTTTTGTGAGAAGAAGTCACAAATAAGCAAAGCAAGCAGTCTTTGATTAAAAAGAGTTTCAGAGAAGGAAAAAGATTTATAGGGTTATGAAACCTTTAACACATGTTCGCTTATATACAACTCTCAACCCTATAAAAGGAATAATTGACTATTTTAACCCTACTTTATTGACTAACAAGGGAAGTTCTTTCCAATATCAATTAGATATGAAAGGCGGCATGAATTCCAGACTTTACAATGCTCTCAGAGCAGACACAAATAAAGAAAATAAAAAACTTTTTTTATTTTCTTAAATCCTGAGATGTGCAAAATCTTTTCTCTTTTAAACAGGAACATGAGACAAGATGCACTAACCAACACAATTTAAGTTATGATGGGATGAATAATAATCTGTCCATTACATCCTTTTCGATCGGAATTCATATAACCCTGATGCTCATTGTTTTTAGACTATAACTTTATTTCCAATGGTCTTGTCTTATCCTTGGAAACTAACTTCTTTGACGAAGATAAAATCCTACATACCTCCGCGGTCTTTTGAACAAGTTTAAGCTTGTTTGCTAATCGATTTTCTCTTCGTTGAAGTTTGTTCACATGTCTCAATTTGTGTTTGTACTTGTAACACTTTGATAGTTCATGACCCTTGAGCGAAAAATATGAGCATGTCAACCTGAAATATGATTCAGGTATCCGAGATGTGCAAGCTTCTAGACACATAGTAGAACCTGAAAAATTAGATAGAGATTTTCAAACCGAAAGGTTAATTTTTTCTTGCAGATTGGTTGAGTAATCTTATGAAAGAATATCAAGATTGATGTATGTATTGCAACAATCGTCAAATCAATATTTTCACAAAGAAGTGCAACACTTGATTTTTCGTCTTCATTGGAATCATAATTGTCAGATATTTTATCAAGAGTTGAATCAAGACCTTTGTTCCCAGTGTATTTCTTTAGATTTGGACACTCATTTGAAAAATGACCAAAACCTTTACACTTGAAGCACCGAGGCATATCCTCG
Organism: Papaver somniferum; assembly: GCF_003573695.1. Classification (NCBI taxonomy): domain Eukaryota; kingdom Viridiplantae; phylum Streptophyta; class Magnoliopsida; order Ranunculales; family Papaveraceae; genus Papaver; species Papaver somniferum. Next base: position 70,707,135 of record NC_039365.1, read on the forward strand.
ACATCAGTCTCATCATTATCCCTGTTTTTAGGAGGAACACGATAATGGGGCTTAATTGATGACCTGGATTTATCTATGGAAAACCGTTTACTTCTCTTCAAAAGAAGATCCCTAAACTGTCTTGTGATTATCGAGACTGACTTTTCAAGATCTTCATCTGATGAATCATCCTCAGAAAGATCGTCTTCAGAGATGCAGACACCTTTACTTTTATCAAGTAATTTGGTGTTCTTTTGTGCTTTAAAAGCATCATCCTTTCCAGATTTGGATGTATGCTCATGATCAAAGATTTTTAACTTCCCAACCAGAGTATTTCTGCAAAGCGTTGCGAGATTATTTCCTTCAACGATGGCATGCTTCTTAGAATCGTATCTGGATGGAAGCGATCTAAGAATTTTCATCACAATTTCCTTTTCAGGAATGGTCTTACCCAATGCAAAGGATGCATTAACAATTTCAGACACTTTGTGATTAAACTCATCAAATGAATCTTCATCTGCCATACGAAGGTTTTCCCAATTAGAATTTAGGTTTTGAAGCCTAGCTTCTTTTTCACAGGTATTCCCTTCAAATACGGTTTCTAAGATATCCCAGTCTTCTTTAGACTTTGTGCACGTAGTCACATGGTGCTGAAGATCTGGGGTAATGGCATATATGATAGCATTTAAGCCGTCAGAATTTTTCTTTGCAGCAAGGATTTCTTCTGGACTATATCTACCAATATCCTTAGGTATAGATATATCGCCTTCTGTATTAACTGGATAATCATAGCCATTAATAACACGTACCCATTTTCGAAAATCACGAGCTTGAAGAAAAGAACACATATCGATTTTCCACCATTAGTAGTTTGAGCCATCGAAGACTGGCGGTACGTTTATGGAGATAAAATTATTGTCCATAGAGTCAGATCGCTACAAACATAGACTTATAAGGTCTTTAAACGTGTTTGCCTGCTCTAAAACCAATTGAAAAAGTGGGGGTACAACAACCTCACCCAATATTTCTCTTAGCAATCTGTATGGACTAACTCCAATATACTTTTAAGAGAATCAACTAGACAGTCAGACTCAATCTTCATAAAAAAGTATATCAAAGAGTTATATCTCAATTTCTTGATTCAATACTTACTCAAGCAAATAGAAATCTTCGAGTCTAATTGAATTCAAGAGAAATTAACTTGAACGGTACCAAAGACCAATGTTCAAGGATCAATCAATTTCAATCAACAACCAAAGGTTGGATTTACCAATTGATCAATTCAATGCACAATGTGTTATTTCAATTATATAACAAAATATAATGCGAAAAAGAAATAACAGATATACCAGAAGTTTTGCTAACGAGGAAACCGCAAATGCAGAAAAACCCCAAGACCTAGTCCAGATTGAACACACACTGTATTAAGCCGCTACAGACACTAGACTACTACAAACTAACTTCGGTCTGGACTGTAGTTGAACCCCAATGAATATCACACTGATCCAAGGTACAGTTGAGATCCTTACGTCTCTGATCCCATCAGGATACTACGTACTTGATTCCCTTAGCTGATCTCACCCATAACTAAGAGTTGCTACGACCCAAAGTCGAAGACTTTAATAAACAAATCTGTATCACACTGAAAAGTCTGCAGGAAAAGATAAATATGTCTCCCACAGAAATACATACGAGTTTTGTTCTGTATTTTGATAAGTTAAGGTGAATAGGAACCAATTGATATACCAGTCTTATATTCCCGAAGAACAGCCTAAAAATATCAATCACCTCACAATAATCTTAATCGAATAGCGAAACAAGATATTGTGGGATCATAAACGATAAGACGAAGATTTTGTGACTACTTTTCTATCTTGCCTATCGGAGAAATTAATCTCGAGCCAATTTTACAATTGTACTCAATACGATAGAAACAACAAGATCAGGTCACGTAACTACAGAGAAAATAGTTGGTTCTGGCTTCACAATCCCAATGAAGTCTTCAAGTCGTTAACCTACAGGATCTCGATATAAACCTAAGGTTGAAGGAGAATTGACTCTAACTTATACAACTAGTATCACACAGGAGGTGTGCGGATTAGGTTTCCCAGTTGTTAGAGTTATCCCTTATATAGTCTTCAAATCAGGGTTTGCAATCAATGCTACCTTGGTAACAAAGCATTCAATATTCACCGTTAGATGAAAACCTGATTAGATTCAAGCTAATATCTTTCAACCGTTAGATAGAATCTTAGCTTGTTATACACAAATGAAATGCACGTTCATTTAGGTTTGAGTAACTGTACCTAAACGTGTACACCTAGTTGGTTCAACAGTAGTTAACCAATGGTTAGCCATATGAGCACTTTCATATCAACCTTATTCATCTTCACCATAACTAGTTCAAATGACTCATAAGAACTAGTTAGAGAGTTGTTCAATTGATTAGATCTCATAGAAGTATATAAGACACAATCGAAACAAAAAAGATTTTGATTCACTCGAACCGATTCATGAACATTATAGCCACGGTTTCTAAATATGCATTCCTTAGTTTATATAAGTCTTAGTTCATGAATAAAAAGTTTTTAGAAAATAACCCACTCAAGTATGCATACCGGTACGCATACTTAAGTACCCGGATTGAGTTTGTTTTCAGTTCACAAACTCCAGCAGAAATTCACGGGATCTGAACTTCCAGCAGTACGTGTACGGCTATGCGGAATTAGATTCTCGATATCCTGAACAGTAAAGTGTGCATACTTTAGTTCAAGGATTTTGGACTTACACGAGTATGAGTTCACATACAATGTTTATATGCATTCAAGGTTATATATTCTAAACTCTCGTTTCAATCATTGAAACATTCTTAGAGGATGTTAAATAGAGGTTATTCACACACTATTTTTCATCAAAGCGATTTTAAAGATATTGAAATAACCAACACGACTTTCGTCATTTGTAAAGATGAACTTTGGCAAAGCGAAAGCTTACCAACATATATTTCTAGAAATAGATAAGCGAGATAAACTCGGCTTGAAATAACAAATGTGTATAATCGAAGTCTATATAGCAATACGACTTTTGTCTCAAGATATGAGATAGATTAGATAGACTTTTGAGTGATAGATAAGTTCAAGTCTCCACATACCTTTTAGTCGATGAAGTTCCACCAGTTCCTCGAGTAGTTCTTCGTCTTTGCATGATGAACGCCGTGGATTCTAGAGCTCAACTACACTTTCTATCCTAGTCCGAGACTTTGCTATAAGTAGACTAGAAATCAATACTTATAGTTTTAGCAACTAAACTTGAAAAACAAGCTTGATATAGCAACGCTTGCGAGTTCAACCGAGCAGTGCTTTAACAATCTACTCCTTGTGTCAATTTTAGTGACAAAACTATCAATACATATGGAATACCAAATATATAAACTTTGCATCTTCAATACATATGGAATACCAAACATTACTCAAAATCTTCGTCACTTCCAAGTACTCCAATGATTCCAAAGATATTCAATGCAGCATCATCGTTGTTGAAGATCCGTAGCCATAACAATGAGAAAACGAAAGCTCTCGCTTAAATCAGTCGCAGAGCTTAATGTCTTAAAAGGAGTATGACCAGCCATTTTCAAGAAGCTGCCAGGAGCAATTCACGTGCGCCAAAGGCAGGTCGGTCGGTCTCTGTAGGAAAATGATGGCTGGCGACTATGGTGACATCTTATTGGTCGCCTAAGATTTAATCTAGGCCATCAATTTGGCTGGCGAATTTGGACGACCGAGATGATTTTTGGAAGTTAATGGCTGCCTTAAAATTCATGTAAGCAGCTCGACCATCCCCTTTTGAACGATCGTTTAGGGGCCATATGGGGAGGTCGTGGCTTGGCCGATCGCGGCTTATGGAAGGGGAGTGGCCGTTGATCATGGCCACATCTTGTTGGCTACCTAAAATAGGAGTTAGGCCGGCCAAGTCATCTGGCGAAGTTGGGCGGCCGAGATGATTTTCGGCAGATGGCCGTCGTTGATTTAATTTAGGTTTTATAAAAGCCGTGTGGCCAGCCTATTTTAGGGCCAGCATTTTTTTGTGTTGGCGCGCGCTGGGAGTTTTTAGACCGTCCAGCACAATAGCTGGGCCACTGGTGAACGTATTCGCTCCTTGCACGTTGATTAAGGTCGAATCCAGGCCGGTCAATCCGGCAGGCGAAGTTGAGCGGCCATATTGTTTTGTGGCAGTAATTTAATGCCACTTAATAGAAATTAGGGTTTTTTAACTCGTGTGGCCAACTGTTTTGGTAAGCGTTTAATGGCTCCGCTTGCGAGTTGGAGAGATTCCGATTGGCCTAGGCATTAGTAGGCCCACCGGTGTACACGATGGCGCTTGTCAGACCAAGTTAGGAGGCGACTAGGTTTGATAAATCGACTGGCCAAAACGTACGGCCGTGATTGTTTTTGATACTGACATGGGCAGTCTAGATTAGATTCCTTAAGAAATTAGGCGCGTCGACCAACCGACTTCCAACTTTATTTAAAAGTGTGTGTGGCGGGTTTAAAGCGATCTGATTGGTCGATAGGAAAGAAGGCGGGAAATCAGCAACATGGAGCGTGGCCAGCCGGCCACAGGTGGCGCCTGTTGAGGAAAATCGGTTGGCCAAGTGGCGCGGCCATGCCTCCTCTTGTTTTTGCTCCTACTTGTCGGAACTCCTCTTTTACTTCTCGTTTTATGGTTTTTTGGGTAGGAATTTGCTCCTACTAGTCCATGCGGATTAATTTCCTAGCTTACCTAGGTTTGGTCTCGTCCAATAGGGTTCGAGATATTGCGCAGGGCACAAAAAACCTAATTTTTGAAAATTATCTAGGCCAAAATTTGAATCTTGTGAGTTATCACAAAATTGATAAATTCTGTGTGTTTGACACAAAATTCTTTAACTTTATCCTCAGAGAGCAGTTAGCGCGTCTTCTGACAGAGTACTTTCGTGCAGACCTTAATCTTGATACTACGGTAAATTCATGCTACTCAGCTGCGGGTGAACACTAATTGTCATGTCATACCAATCTTAAGGGTTCGGCCGGGGAACATAACATAGAATAAATACTCGGCAGGCTCCGGCATTAGTCAGTAATGCATCTGGGATCTTGTATACTCATTAGGCTCTATATGTCATGTCGTGCCAATATTAAGGGTTCAGCCGGGGAACATAGAATAGAATAAATACTCGGCAGGCTCCGACATTAGTGAGTAATGCATCTAGGAGCTTATATAATCATTAGGCTCTATACTAGTGAACAATTCATCTAGGAGCTTGAGTTTCAAAATAATATTAAGAGAGACATAGGCACTCATCAGATTTTGATATATTCTTCAAATTTCTTGCGGAATATAGACATATCAAGGTCTACTACTTCTGATGCCGGGTCAGGTAGATAGACTTTTACAGTTTTCGCCTTATACTAAAAACCACCATCAACACCCCTTTTTTTTTCTCAAGAATTTTCTAAATTTTCGTGGAGTATCATCCTTAGTCCATGATACAGTAAATCTATCCTCAGAGGAACTATTGTTGTTCACATCTTAAGAGAAATACATATCTCTTTTTTCAGACTGGTGTTCATGATCAAAGATCTTTAGTTTACCAAGTATATCACTCCTTGTTAGTTTTAAAAGATCGTTTGCTTCTGTGGTGACATGTTTTTTAGAGTCATATCTAAATGGTAGACCCGAAAATTTACACATAATATCCTTGTTGGAAATAGTTCTTCCTAAAAAATTTGAGGAGTTAACTATCTGAGAGAGTTTTTGGCGAAATTCAATTGGTATCAGAGCAGGCAAACACATTAAGACTTAATAAATGTATGTTTGTAGTGATCCAAATCTATAGACACGAATTTGATCTTTAATTTAAGTTTTGGTGAAATTTGTCTCCAAACTTAACATACACTGATTTAAGTTGTTACACTTCTTGATTACTATCAGACTGCGGACTAAATGTAATAGACATAAAGTATACCCACAAAATAACCCTGTGTTAGAGCATCGCTCAATTGAACCAACCAAGTGTTGGTATGTCAAGTTTGGCTGTCATATTTTAGTATCAAAACTCAATTGAACCAACCAAGTGTTGATATGTCAAGTTTGGCTGTCATATTTTAGTATCAAAACTCAAATAGAGTCACTTGATTAAATGTACTAGAGTCAACTTTGTTTAGGTTAGACTATAAAGTCTAAGAATGTTGAGACATACAAGTATTACCTTGAAGACCCGAAGATCGTGAAGACGTATCGACTACAATGAATACGTCGTCCTTCCACTTGAGGTTACTGATACTGACTTGACTTGTTTCCGTTCTTATCGTTACTTTCAAGTCGTATAATATTGAAAACATAACATGCGAGGTTATATTTAATACTCTAGTATTAAATTTGGTCATTTTATTATGATCAAAGTGTCAAGGAAGAATATTTGATTACGAAGTATAACGCTTATATTTTGAACTTCATAAATGTGACATCGGCATTATCTATGTAACTTGTTACTTGATTATGTATAGGATATAAGTGTGATTTCATCCTAGGAAACTATGTTTAAAGGAAGTAAATTTATGAAACTTGTTTTGTAGTCGCAAAGAAATCAATAGGCGTTCTGGTCCGGTTTTCAATGAAGATCTATTGAATGATCAATTCGAACCTAGATAGGAACTTTAATAGAACCGATCTTGACTTATATGGTAGAACCGATCTTGACTTATATGGTAAAACCGATCTTAACTTACATTCAGAGTTATGGTAGAACCTATCCTAGCTATTGTTGGGAGTCATGGTAGAACCGATCCCTAACTATATTTAGAGACTTGGTAGAAATGATATTAACCTATGTTAGGTTTCATGGTAGAACCGATCCCAAGAGCAAAACCGATCTCCAACATTCACATATTACTTATGGTTTTGTGTGAGTTTGGAATTAGGGTTTTCTAAATAGGGAAGTTCCAGATGTCGACATAATTGGAACATGTATATAATTCTTATCTTTTGTTGTTCAAAGATATTCCTTGATACTCAAGGTGATCCAAAACCGAAATATTGAGAATCTTTTAAATAAGATTTTTTGATTTTCCAGCAATCAAAACATATCCCTTAGAAAGTTATATTAGTTAAGTGCCAAACTAATATTAGATATTTTCTAATGAGAGATTTCGGAATCACGGGTTGGATATTAGTTGGAAATATGAAAAACTGAAATTAATTAGGTACTTATTGCATATCTTGAGAATATTTAGGTTTCGGAATTTTCTTGTTGTCCAAACAACCTTGGTATATAAATGGTTGAGTTTGTATTTCTTTCAAACTATCCTAAGAGCCATGAAAACTTTATTCGTGTTGTTTCTGGTTGAGCCGTGTATCCGAAGAGGAAAGTACCCTAATTAGGAGACATCTCTTACGGCCGCGCATTTAAAGACTTCTGTGGGATCAAGAATCTTTACGAGTACCGTTGGTAGGAAACTAGATAATTGCATTGTTATATTAGTTTTCAATTATTGATTTGATTGACTAACAGTTGTTCCAACTTTGATTGCGCCTAGTTTGATTATTCTTGAGAGCATTCTCTTCTGAAATAAGGGTCACTCAAACTAGATCTTTAGAACTGTTTTTAGATTTAAAGACAACTTGTGATCATCCATTGCTAACAGACTTTGTTCTGTATGTGATCGATCATAAGTGGATTCAGGTTTGTGTTATGCAGGTACAAAATAAGGCAATTGAAGATTTGAAGACAATAAAATTTTTCTTATTGGTTTTTAGTATCTTGTGATTTGTGCACACATCTTGATCGGCTTAGATACGACTTAGATCTGATTTATCTTTGATAGATTTAATCATATAGTCATTTAGATTGACAACTATTATTTGGTGGTATTCTTCAATATCCAAATCTGATAGTTGTGAACAGAATTTAAGCTACTGATTTGGAAGACGATCTAAAGGAGTTGAGTGGTTAAGAATTTATATCGGTAAAGTAACTCAAGATAGTGATTTCTATGTTGGGATTTGTTGATGGTGGTTTTTAGCTTAGGGCGAAAATTGTAAAAGTCTGTCTACCTGACCCCGTATCAGAAGTAGTATACCTTGATATGTCTATATTCCGCAAGGAATTTTAAGAATATATCAAATCCCAAGATGAATTTTAAGTAGTATACCTTGATATGTCTATATTCTAGTGGGATTTGTTGATGGTGGTTCTGATGAGTGCCTATGTCTCTCTTCATATTATATTGAAACTCAAGATCTTAGATGAATTGTTCACTAGTATAGAGCCTAATGAGTATTTAAGCTCATAGCTGCATTATTCACTAATGTCGGGGCCCGCTACATAATATGCTCCTTGCTACATTATTCACTAATGCCAGAGCCTGCTGAGTATCTTATTATATGCTATGTTCCCTAGCCGAACTCTTAATATTGACATGTCATGAAAATTAATGTTCGCTCGCAGCTGAGTAACATGAATTTCCCGAAGTGTCTGGATTAAGATGTGCATGAAACTACTCAATCAGAAGCACATAAGTTGCGCTGCCCTCTGAGACAGAAATTAGTGATTTTTGTGTCAATGAGCAAAACTCACCAACATTTATTAATTTTGTGTCAGCTCGCAATATTCAATTTTTCTAACATAATTTTATCAATTTGCAAAAATTAGGTTTTTTGGCCTGCATGCGCAATATCTCGAATCATATTGGTCGAGACTAAACCCAGGAAAGCTAGGAAATTGATCCACCATGGACTAGTAGGAGCAAAATCCTACCAAAAGTTGAAAAAACAAGAAATCAAAAGGAATTGCGGCAAATAAAGGCAGCCGCAAGAGGGGCGCGGCCGCGCCACTTCGCCGGCTGATTCGCCCAAGCTTGCGCCTCCGTACCATCGGCCGACCATGCCCATATTGTTGCCTGCCGGTCCCTCTTTCCCACCGACCAATCAAATTGTTCTAAATGCGCAGCCTAAGTTTTTAATTAAAGGTTAAAGTTGGCTGGTTGAGACACTTAATTCCTTACGAAATCGAATATAGGCTGCCTATGTCAGTCTTAAAACGATCACGGCCGCACGATTTGGCCGACCAATTTATCCATCTTACCCTCCTCCTAACACGACCGAACAAGCTCCGTAGCACACACCGGCGGGCCCACTTATGCCTCTGCCAATCGGAGACTTTCCAGCTTGCAAGCAAAGCCTCAAACGGATCACTCAAAGTATGATAGCTGCGCGGCTCAAAAAACCTAATTTTTGTTAACGACAGCACATTAATATCGCAAAAAGATCTCAACCGTATAACTTCGCTAGCCGAACCGACCAATCGCACTGCTTCAAATATGCCAGTTATGCCACAAACTGATTATCCAAAGTGTGCCGGTCACACGACTTTAAAAGCCTTGAATCCAATCAACGGCAGTATGCAACTGCCATAAACCAATCGTGCCGTCCAACTTCGCCAGCCAAGATGACTGGACTAAACCTAATTACGGGAGATCAATAAGATGTCGTTGTGATCACCGGCCATCACCCTCCTATGAAGACCGATCGACTCCCCCTCAACCTATTTGAATGGGTCCTGGAAGCCTCTCAAAGATGGCTAGTCGCGCTGCCCGCAAGGGATTTAAACAAACTCAACGGGAGCCAATAATTGTCACAATCCATCTCAGCCGTCCAACTTGGTTATCCAAATTGACTGGCTTAGATTTAATTCTGGGTGATCAATAAGGTGCCGTAGTGATCACCGGACGCCCCTCTACCATGAGGGACGGTCGACTTTCCCATTGACCTGCCCAAGCGTCTCCTCACATATACTCAAAGATGGTTGGCCGCGCTCCTTTTAAGACATTAAGTTTCGCGACCAATAAAGACAGGCTCTATACAACAATGCTTCATGAGCATGAATTATTTTGAGCTGCTTGCTTAAAAACGATGCTCTATATGCATCGATTAGGACCGATATTTTATAAATAAATATTTATTTCATAAATAACTTAATTATTTAACCTAAGAGTATTACATGTTATTTCTTGCGGCAAGTCTCACAACTTGACTTGCAACATATGACCGCCCGCCGCCTAGCTTGCACATGATTGGTCAAAATAATTAGGTCTTGCAAGCAAGACCCACTTAGCAACTTGTTACATATTTTCTACAAAATACTCGAGACATCAAACATGTCACAAACTGAGGAATGTTCATCAGGGTATTGGTTTGGCGGTTTACAGCGTGCGCCGTGCAACACGCCCATTAAGATAAAGTGTCAGGAATGCGGACAGTTAGTGATGGTAGAGAAGTAGTGGAAATAAAACCAACCAGTCTTCCCATCATATTAGGGACGTGGATTTCACCAATCTACACGATCCCCACTTCTCCATCACTCAACTACTTCCACTTCCTATGAGATCAGGGTGCGTTCGACTATGACTTGTATAAATAGGTTTTTAACCTATTTCAACCAACAATAGTGTTATTAACACAAGTATCCAGAAAATACCAATAACTTATAGCTTACATTCCACATGCAAGTTCCACATTCTGATACAAGTCATAAAACAGCCACACCTTCACAATTCATCATTCTGATCTCAACACCTTCTTTGCTTCCCTACCTAAGATCAACCCTTCTCCTTCATTTTGTGACCGAAGCAAGACTGAAATGGACATTTTTTGGTTAGGCCAGAATTGTACAGATTGATCTCTCGAATCTAAAGTACTCTTGTGCAATATATTTGTTTAGGGTTTAGATTTGTTTCTCAGCGGCACACCCAATTTACCATTTCCAGCGGAATCAGTTTTTACCCTACTACAAATTGGCGACCACAGTGGGAGGTAAATCTCTCGGTTGCAAAAATCATTTTCCCAATTTCATTTTCGATTTCCTAATTTTTTCAAGGTGGTTGACCTTAGGAATGATTCATAAACCCTCAATCCCAATTTCACTTCTCCTAGCACTGAAAATACTTCACATGTTATTGTTGAATCCATTCTTTCATTCAAAACCCTTGTCGAGGCTATGGAGTCTCAATATTTAACAACTATTCACGATTTGATGAAAATCCCGAATGATATTGTCAGGTATCAAGCTATTATTGTGAAGATGCATGACGAAGTATTTATGCTTTTGAAAGTCCTCATAGATCAACTTTCAAAGGAACTAACACGTATTCATTCAGGAGGAAACGTTATCAACAATTCATTTTGTATTAATTCTGATGGTAGTAGTCATTCTTCCAAGATTCATATCCCTGGTGAGGAAGATGAAGTCTATGCTCATATTGAACGGGAAGGTAACCACGAACCTAACTTGTCTACTCATGAAGATCAAGAGATGTTTCCTCAAACTAAGAAAGAAGACTCGTGGAATTTATCACGTCCTCATCAGAGTCCTTGCGATGAAAATAATAAAGAATCTTGTAGAGTTGTTCAGGAAAGAAGGCGTCCTTCCAATAAAAGATCCAACCTCCAATTAATCATTAGTGAAGGTGGAAAGAGAAAGCATATGTGGAACAACTATCAACAATCTAAGCGCCCGACACCCATTTCACATAGGTCAAATGAGACTCCATCATTCCTAGATTTTCCCTTTCCAGTGGAAGAGGTGATTGAACTCTTGGAGGTCTGGATACAAGATGGCGTCACCAAGCTACCTCGTGTCAGATATCCTCCAACCAAACAAGAAATAGAAGATCCCAAGTACTGCCGCTTCCATAGGTTCGTCAACCATCCCACAAGTGACTGCAACAAATTGAAGCACATCTTCCAGGAGATAATCGACTCAGGGGAACTTCAACTAGGCACTGAAAGAGTATACAAAAAATATCTTTCTACTAGAAGTTGTTGCATGCTTTCTTGGGACTCCGTCTACAAAACAGTACAGTCAACCATAAAACATGTGTGTGAAATTCTCTATTTCTACAAGGCACAACTTCAAGATGTCTTTGCCGCTCTAAATTTTGTTGTATCTGGCAAGCGACTACCTTCGATCCATGAAGCTGCCCCCAAGCATAAATCTCTTCTGGAAGAGATGATTGGCATAAGCGAACGGAGACTCTTAACCACTGCTTATCTTAGAGATGTCGAGTTGGGAAAAGCGCTAATTGACGCAGGCACTGATCTCAACGTTGTCACTATCCAGACTTTGAAGGCTTCAGGGATTCTTAATCGAGGAGCTACTCGCTGTCCAAACATATTCAGGGACTACGAAGGGAAGTCCAGAAGCGCCTACGCTGCATCACTCTTGAAAATGCAAGATCGTACATCCATAGGCTCCACGCACAAGTAAATATTATCGAACAACCTCTTTTACAGCTGGCTAATCCTCGTATCATCAAGAACTGGGGACTTGATCTGATCATCAATCCAACTGCGACTAAGCGATGTGAAGAGGAAGCTGGTCCCTGTCAATGTTTTATCAAATGTTTAGAAGAAGTCTCGATCGAGGATAAGAAGTCTGGAGGTCAAGTAGCAGGATCCTTACCTAGTTTCCGAAATCATACAAGGTGATTATTGCAAGCTCTTTGGTACTGACAAGCTGGAAGGAGTGGCAATACGCTCTAGATAGCTCTCGTCAGTGCCTAAGACGTTATATTATCATTTCCCTAGTATTTCCCTTGTTTTCATACAATGTTTAAAATTCCTCCAAAATGTTTGCACTAATTTGCATTCATAGTTAGGATTTCAGTCTATTAACCAAGTAAAACATCATTTCTTTCACAAAACAAAAACCTTTATTCTTTCAAGAGCAGCCGCCTACCTGTTCAAAAACAAATCAAACCACAAAGGAACGTTCCATCTTTCCAAAACACCTAAAGGGAATAAAGGCATTAAAGGGAAATCATTCGGAAACAGTTCATCTTTTTTAGAGAAAACATTTTTCTTACCCCGAAGAGCAGCCTGCTTCAACTTCAACTCTTGAGATAGCTTCTCAATTTCCGATTCTTTATGATTAATGAGATTCATGGAAGGAAGCCTATCCATTTCAGTTCGTGAATTTTGGATTTTGGAAATCCCTTCACATAACCAGGAAACATTAAACTCGAAGTCTACACATATGTCGATGATACTCTCGATTTTCGATCACTCATTCAGAAGCAGTATGTGCCTGATAATACCACACATTTGGTCATGAAAATTTGTCCATACTTCTTCCATATTCGGGCGTACAACTTGGCATACTTGGTTGACACGCTGGACCCTCCAATTAACACATGATCTACAAGAGGAGCATCAAATTAAGGGGCGAGGGCGCAGTCACATCATCAACATCATCGGTCGCCTCCATCCCTGTATTATCTCTCGGTACTTCCTACAACGTCATCCCAAATAATAGAGAGTGATGCCTTCGTTGCCATTGGATCCTGAATCTTTTCGATTTTCATCGTCGTTATATGGAAGTGACTCAGTCAAAATCAAATAGAACTCCACTCAATTCTCTATGGAAACGGTGTTTTAGTGAATTCTCCCCGGGACTGGTATCCCCAAAATTCTCCTTTTCTTCTGGAGGTGTCTTGAATGCATCATCATCCCGGCTACCTGTAGCTAGCGCAACTCCAACAAAGGCGTTCATCCTCCCAAAGTACTAAAACTACGACAGAGCTTGAGCAAGATTATTTCAAAATTATCCATATAATTCAGCCATTCAAACAGAGCAAAACATGTACATGCACTTACATCCGAAGAATTGAAGATCACTGTATCTGCTCAAGTTCCTCCAATCCTCTCTGACAGAACCTATTTCTCTTGGGGACTGCCTCCACCTTGTCTAGAGGATACCACTCATACGCCCACCAAACAACTTAAAGTCAAGGACTCTTTCAATCGTAAGGATCAACAACGCAACTACACTCTCCAAGATTATCCCTGACATGATCATTCCCGAACATATATTTCATCCATCCAACCTAGAAGCACAATGGAGTTTGGAAAATTTTGAAATCCACTGGAGAGGCTGGATACTCATTCTTCTGGAAACAGAACCTTATTACACATCGCGGAGAAGATCGATGGTACAGATTCTACACCCTTTGGTCCAGGAAGAAGAATCGTCACGTAATTAAGATGATTCCTAACAGTCATGTAGAAAACTTCGAAGAAGTCATCACCATATTTGGCATGTCTTTGGAATAATTAATGCCTCTTGGATTAGCAGCGAAAATATCTCCAGGTGACATCTTATCCAACTAAAAAAAAATTACGCTCCTAGTTACTGTTGGGTGGCTACATGTGTAAAAGTGAAAAGAGCACCTACCTTGAGTTCTCCTTGCTCGCATTGCTGCTGATCATAACTGTTGGAGATTACTTTGTTGTCGTTGATACTCGCTCTACCGATGCTAACAAAGAAAGTCATTCACACCGAGCTAAATGTTCAAGTTTGATCAACTACTCATGGATATTACACTCACAGCTAAAATACAAAGACGAAATGAACTTACCTTGCTGCTGGTTGGCGTATACGAAGACGAGGTTGGTCCTGTTATTCGCGCAAAACAGGAAAGAGCACAAGCTCCCTTTATACCCGACGAATTTCTAAATCCGGAAAGGGTTTCTTCCTCTCGCTCACACGAACGGGATTAGGAGAACCCGGTTGAGATCCAAAGCCTTGGACTGACATGCTCGCTTTATTTTTCCTACCATTGATGTTCGATGAGCAAGAGCGGAAATTTGTTAGTATCCCCTGATTGAATGCTGCTTCACTAGTACGACTTCCAAGGAAGTTCAAACCAATTGATATCTCTCTTGTAACATCTATCTACTTCCTCTTATTGTTTTATTTTTCGTCTGTCACCATCTAGTGCTTACCCCGCAACAATGTCATTGTTACTTGCTAAGCAGGGGAATTAATGTTGATTGTGGTTTTTAGTTTAGGGAGAAAACTGTAAAAGTCTATCTACCTGACCTGGCATCAAAAGTATTATACCTTGATATGTCTATATTCAATCTGATGAGTGCCTATGTCTATATTATATTGAAACTCAAGCTCCTAGATGAATTAATCACTAGTATAGAGCCTAATGAGTATTTAAGCTCCAAGCTGCATGACTCACTAATGTCGGGGGACGCCACATAATAAGCTCCTAGCTGCAATATTCACTAATGCCGGAGCCTGCTGAGTATCTATTATATGCTATATTCCCTAGCCGAACTCTTAATATTGACATGACATGACAATTAATGTTCGCTCGCAGCTGAGTAGCATGAATTTCCCTAAATGACAGGATTAAGATGTGCATGGAAGTACTCAATCAGAAGCACGTAAGTTGCGCTGCCCTCTGAGACAAAAATTAGTGATTTTGTGTCAATGCGCAAAATTCACCAAAATTTATTAATTTTGTGTCAGCTCTCAAAATTCAATTTTTTTAACCTAACTACCAATTTGCAAAATTTAGGTTTTTGCGGCCTGCGCAGTATATCGAACCCTATTGGTCGAGACTAAACCTAGACAAGCTAGGAAATTGATCCACCATGGACTAGTAGGAGCAAAATCCTACCAAAAGTTGAAAAAAACAAGAAATAAAAAGGAATTACGTCAAATAAAGGCAACAACAAGAGGGGCGCGGCCGCGCCACTTTCCCGACCGGTTCGCCCAAGCTTGCATCGTCGTACCATCGGCCGACCATGCCCATATTGTAGCATGCTGGTCTTTCTTTCCCACCGACCAATCAAATCGCTCTAAATGCGCATCCTACGTTTTTAATTAAAGGTGAAATTGGCTGGTCGACACACTTAATTCCTTAAGAAATCGAATATAGGCTGCCCATATCAGTCTTAAAAAGATCACGGCCACACGATTTGGCCGGCCGATTTATCCATCTTACCCGCCTCCTAACACGACGGGACAAGCTCCGTAGTACACACTGGGGGGCCCACTTATGCCTCGGCCAATCAGAGCCTTCCCAGCTTGCAAGCAAATCCTCAAACAGATCACAAAAAGTAGGATGGATACGCGGCTCAAAAAACCTAATTTATGTTAACGGCAACACATTATTGTCGCAAAACGATCTCGGCCGTCCAAATTTACTAGCTGAATCGACCGGCCTAGATCTTATTTCAAACAACCGGCAAGGCGCAGCCATGTTCACCGGCGGCTCAAAAATAGCTCCGACCAATTGCATTGCTTCAAATATGCCAGCAATGCCACAAACGGGTTATCCAAAGTGTGCCAGTCACAGGTCTTTAAAATCCTTGAATGAAATCAATGATAACATGCAAGTGCCGCAAACCAATCGTGGCCGACCAACTTCTCCAGCCAAGATAACCGGCCTAAACCTAATTACGGGCGGTCAGTAGGATGTTGTTGTGATCACAGGCCATCACCCTCATATGAGGACCGATCGACTCTCCCTCGACCTATTTGAATGGGTCATGGAAGCCGCTCAAATATGGATAGTCGCGGTGCCCGCAAGGGCCTTAAAAAATTCAACGATAGCCAATAACTGCCGTAAACCATCTCTTCCGTCATATTTTTATTTTCATTGTCTACAGGATAAACTTAAGGAAAACTGGGAAAGGCTCCATAAAATTCGTGACCTAATCAAAACGTTGCAGAGCCGTCTACTTTCATGGACTACAATATCCGTCCAAGATACAACTTGTCGTTCTTCCTGCTTTAGAGGATCATGACCAGAAAGCAACAAAGTATCAGACAAGACTATTTTCCAAGATGATGCTCGGCCAAAGCTCATACTTATCTGAAGGTTCAAAACCGCTGGTTGACATGCTATATCAACATCCATACGTTCTGTCAGAAATAGGAGGAACTAGCCCCAGCAATAATAACCAGTTTCAGCGAGCCTCTAGCTCAACTGCACTAGTTTCAGCGAGCCCCTGAAATTCTCTATTTCATTAGACTCTCTAGGCAAATATGTGCATTTGCAAGAGTAAAAAGAATCTAACAAACATTTAAAGTCAATAATGACATTATCATTGGTCTATCAAACATAGCCTAAACTACTAGTAATTTCCTTCACCACATTCAGACAGTATCCTTCCAGGTGCAGATTTTCCACAACAACCGACTTTTCCCATTTAATAGCCTCTAAAGCTGCAATATCTTCCACCTTCTCCTAGTCTTATTGATCCACCATATTCACCTGCATAATTAAAGAAAATCAGACGATTTATCATGTCTTTAGTTTCTTTAATAAAATAAGCACCAAATTTGATCTTCTTAAAGTTTATTCCATACGATTGCCACTGATATTGTCTTTTAAAATGAGACGCATTATAAACTGTAGCACTCTTCCTAGCAACATTACTTTCCCATGTATATATCGATTGATTGACCTGGTTGTAACCTCTCTCTCCACCTCCACCTACATTTAAGCCTTATCGAATACTATGGCACACCTTTGTTTCCGAATGCGTCAGAGTACAAAACCTGCATAAGTGATATAATGATTCTGAATTGTTCTATTGTTCTTAGTGATAACAAACCAATTAGAGATACTATACTTACGTTGTAACCCTTTAATGTTACCTGTAATATCAAGGCTTAAAAAAAACGATGTCTTTTTGTAATCTGAAAATCGAAGAAAAGAAAATGAGTTTTAGTTTCAAATTCAAGAGTACAAAAATACATACCTATGAATCTTACTCCTCACTGATAAACAATCATGGGTACATTTATGCAAAAGATAAGATAAATCAACTTTCCATAATGTTTTCCAAGGGAAACAAACCTGCTCAATACTATAAATACTGTCAGTTACTACTTTATAAGCAAAGCAGACTTGATAGGGAACAAGCCATTATAAGGTGTACTTCATCTAATCATATCAGAACCTTGATAAGGAATTCCGAAAGCGTAAATAAGTCTAACAATATGAATATCAAATAAAGCATTAAGGATTTGCATATTCCACTTACACTCATGATTTATCAGTTGGTCAACAATTTGCATATTGTAAGACAAAAGTATCATCGAGAGGAGTAGTTATATTTGGTATTCAATTATTCTTATGAATTTGAATGTATTTTTCATTTTCAACCACCAATAATAATTTTGTTTAACTACTTCAAATCCTCTACAGATTCCCTTCCAAACTGAATTCAGACTTGTCATTCACACAATGTAATGGGTTATTATTTGGGAAATATTTATTTTTAAGAACACTATCCCACATAGCATCAGGTTCTGTGATCATCCTAATCAGTTTAATCAGTAAGGAAGCATGTAGGCCACCTAAAAATACAAGTTTAATGAAATCCTCCAAGTCCTATGATAAATCCCTTTAGCATTCCCTTTATATTCTACCGGAACTTCGTATGTATTGCTTCCATCCCATCTATCATTCTTTTGGGCATAAGGAAAACATCAACATAGTGGGAAGCTAAGGAACCCAGCTCAAGATGAGTTAAGACGGTCTTACAATGTTGGTTAAGGTATTTTCTCTTCCAAGTATCTAGTATACTATAAAAGCTATATATTAAGTGGCCAAAGATATCCATTTTTTTTCTTGAATACGCAAAGGAACACCTAACTATTTGTTCTTTAACCCTAGTCTCTTAATGTTAATAATATCAGTTATCGGTGTCTTAATTCTAGTATCATTTGTAGGGATGTAAGCAACACCAGATTTCTCAAAGTTTATGGACTGACCAAATAACTTGCTAAAGACTTGCAACATACTCTTTGGACTCTTGGAACGCTTCACAATCTTTAGTAAACACCAATAAATCAGTAAAAAATGAACACCTATAAATAAAAGACTAGACTTAGTAACCTTGACATCTTGCATTTGATTATTATTCTCCGCTTGAAGTAGAAATCTGGAAAGAACATCCATACATATGATGAAAAGATATGGGGATAAGGGGTCTCCCTGTCTAAGACGCCTTGTGGGATAAACCGCATCATATGGAGTTCCATTGAACATAATAGTGGATGACACAAAAGAGATACTTGTTCAATCATAGTACACCAGCGATTATGAAAACTTATTTTTTTGAGGATTCCGATCAGATAGCTCCACTCAACTCTGTCAAAAGATTTTGACATATTAAGATGAACAAACATATATCCATATTTGAAATCATTTTCCTCATTGTATCAACCATCTTATGGGTTATGACAATATTATCTGCTATTTACCTAGAGGACAAAAAATCAGCCTGATAAGAGCTACCGAACTTAATCATCCATCGCAGTTTTCAACCTGATAATTTGGAGTTTTGTCAGAGGCAGTTCTAGGAGAACTAGTTTTTGGGATATGAAATTATGGTTTACCTGTATGAGTAGATAGCCAGAATCCAATTTTTTTTTTATCATTCGAAAGTATCACTACCTACAACATCCCACATTTGTTGATAGACTCCAGGAGGATATCCATCTGGGCCTAGAGAAGTCCAAGACTACAACTGGCAAACAATCCCTTGAATTTTCTCGCAAGAAATAAAACAAGAGTTGTCAAGTTAAGTATGTAAAATGTGTAAGCAAGAAGCCCTCACCAAACGCTTAATTACATTCTCTTATTATAAGAAAAAAAACTAAAAAGAATTACAAAACGACCCCTTAACTGGTCACCACATAGAATAGGCACAAGCCAGACCAGTGATATCGTCCATGCCATGTGTGTAACTTTACCATTTTCCTAGGTAGCTAACATATGAGTAGACCCATTAGCAGATCGGTTGATATACACGAAGAAGATGGACCTATAGAAACTAGGTTTTTTATATCTTGATTTACAGAGTGAGCTTGCATATCTCCATGAAAGTCTTCTGATTGATTTGCTTCAGAATAGTCTCATCATCGCTCTCGATAATAATGCGATCCTTCTTTTTCTCCGCAACAAGTTTTGGGGCTCCTCCAATGGCGCACACATCCGCTTCTTGTGTAGAGAAACAAACAAGCTAAGTCGATTGAGCATTGATAAATTTATAATCTAGATCTCTGATAGCAAATATCACTTAAGGGTTTCAATGGGTCCAGGTCCGTCCGGGTATTATACTACCCAGAACCGGACCCTATATATTTTATTTGGTTTTGGTTCCAAAATTATTGGACCCAAAATCCGCCCCGAAAAAATAACCAATTACCCGTCGGTTCATGTGTTTAATTGTTACTTCCCAATTCTTTTTTTCTTATCAACAACTTCCTAAATTTTTGCACTGTATATGTTGTTATTAGTGGATCTAAGATTTGTTATCTTAATAATATAAGAGTTCTTTGGTAATTCACTTATGTGTAACTTTGGTCAAAGTCTCTGTTGATCCTAAAAAGACATGATTAACCTTGAACATAAATTATCATAACGGGCTCAGATTAGTTGCTCAAATTCTCGAACTTACGGAGCGCTAAAGAAGAGTGGCTGATAAAAAAAATCTTGATCTTTTTTCATGTAATAAAAAGAGCAGCTTTCAGAAGAAGAAAAAAATATATTTAAGCTTGCTATTTTTTTTATTATGAATTTGAGCATGGTTTTTAGATTTGGGATAAAAAAATATCAAGACCCTGAAAATTAACATAATTAATTCAAGCCGGTCCAATTTCTTTGATTATGAAAATATTAGTTTTATAAAAAAAAAATAAAAAAAAAATAACTTCTCTCTATCCTCCTTTCTCCTCCCTCAATAGAGAAATAAAAACTTTTGAGAGCGAACTCTCTTGCTCAAATCTGGTCAGTTTAGGGCCGGTCTGAACTGGATTTTGATCACTTTTCTTTGTTTTTAGGTAGATCTTTGTTTTATCTAGGTTTTTTTATGTTTATATCTTACCATTTGGTAAATTTTTGTTAGGTACCGACCCTAACTAGCCATAAATCCATGGGTAGAACTCAATTCTAAAACCGCCCTACAAATTGAGGGATCCCGTTGACTTAAAAACTACCCAATTAAGCCCCATCTAACCTTGTGGGACTAAGGTTCAACATTCCACCACGCTTCTAGACCCAACATCCTCGTTGGCCCACTCTATCGACACTGGCCCGGAGGTAGCCCTTTCTTTATGGCGGTTCCATTTGACTATCAGTATTCAATACGGTGACAACTACACCCATACATAGGTGACCCTACACTTTAATCCAGCCTATAGGTCACCCCTTCCGTGGAGCGGGCATGGTTCGTGGTGGTTTGGCTCTGATACCAACTATCAGGGTACCGACCCTAACTAGCCATAAATCCATGGGTAGAACTCAACTCTAAAACATGTCTACAAGTTGAGGGATCCCATTAACTTATAAACTACCCAATTAAGCCCCATCTAACCAATGTGGGGGTAAGGTCCCAACAGTTTTGTACACCCTTATGGTGGTTTTATTTCCTCTGCCAGAGAAATTTATCTCGGATTTAATGGTCGTTCTTGGTTACTATGGGTTTTAAGATCACTTGAGATGCCTTCCAACGACGAGATTTTCATTATTTTTTTCTCCGGCGACGGAATCTGAACTGGAATCTTCATCCTTGGATTATCCGGTGACGAAATTTTCATCGGAATCTGCAACAATGATACTCTTGACGACGAAATCTTCATCACAAGTTTTAAGAGATTTGAGCAAATCACTCCACTTTTAGGAGCATATCTTTATGAAAGAAGAAAAACAAACAAAATGGTTGGAATTTAATTCTGAGAAAAACCATTATTCCACCGACTTGATTGATTCTTATTCATGCTTGCATTCGACATTCCGTTAATCCTTCTCTTTCTCTTGTCAGATTTCTCGGTGTTGTACTTATATGGCATGTTCTTGTTACTTTATATTCTCTAATTATCCATTTTAAACCGAATATAACCTTGAATTTTCATTAATAAAAAGGTTCTTTGTTCAGACTTCGGATCACCTGTCCCCCGTTTCGGTGTCTCTTCGTGTCCCACCGCTAAATAGTTGACATGTATCCACTAATACTTAATTTAAATATGAAATCATTAAACAGTTAGGTATTTGAGTAATTAAAGGAATAAATAGCCAAAGATATCTTGGCTTACCATTTTTGGTTGAAAATCATAAATTATTTCTCCCCGAGTATGTTTCAAGGAACTGAAATCTTCGTCATCCCGTTACCCTCACGTGCAGTTCATTATCTTGAATGTTCAAGACATTGCAAGTTTGCAACTATTATTACCGGAAAATCTTTAGTTTAAGTCAGGAACAAGTTACACATTCTCGAACTCGAACTACTGGAAATGTTAGTTTCCGTCAAGTCTGCCATTACCATGATCACTATATAAAATCCAAAGTAATAGTTTATCATCATCCTGATTGGTCATTTTTGGTAGTAACTAATGGTCTATAACATTGTCCATTATGATATTATTAGTATCAAATGCTATCAGAACTAATTTGTATTTCAAAACTAAAAAGTGCATCAAAAACTATGAAATCTTCTTCTGGATAATGAGCTTGATCATTACTAGTGTTGCTTAATAGTCCATCACGTTCAAGTATTTGATCACCATTGGTTTTCCTATTTCCACTGAGGATGTCGAATTCATTTGAACATTCTCATTAGAAGATTCCCATTAGAAGATCATGGAACACTTTTTGGTTTTATTTTTATGGTATATGTGTATTTCGATAGATTACTTGTTCTTTATACATAAAATCCAGAAGCTATACCCACGTAACCAGGCAAGAAATATAATTCTCGCCAAGAATATGTTTTGATCCAGAGATGGGTTCGTTTCAAGATATTAACGAATATGGTAAGTGAAGATATTTTTAAATTTTTTTCCTTTAATTACTGAATTAGTAGTTGTTCACAGATTTTGTATTCAAGGTAAATATTAACGGACATGTCGACTTTTTAGCGGTGGGACAAGAAATGACACCGAAACGGGGGACAGGTGATTCGGAGCCGTTTGTTAAAGAAAATAAAAATAATATTAGTTATGTTTAGTTAAAAATAACTATGGTACATTTATTTTGATAAAAATATGCTGTTTTTCTTTTCTTTTTTTGTTGGTAAATTTCTACTTAATTCTTGACATTATATAAAGACCATAGATTAGGAAATTTCCAATGGCCACAATAGCAGGCCAAAATTACTTAAGTGATTGATTTGGCTTTGAGCCGAGCCAATAATTACTGGAGTATTGTTATACCTGTGCAGTATCTTTCAGGTAATCTTCACTTGCTGAAATGAAAACACCCCCAAAGTCCTCCTCCATTCATCATTATCATTCTAATCAATACCCAAATCGTTCCATCGTAAAATCTCTTAAGAGGTTATTTGTTTAGGTAGCGAGGTTGAGCCGCTGAGGTGAACACTGCATCAACTGTTGTGTTTTAAAGTATTGGCGAGTGCTCGAGTGAATTATTGCAAACTGTAAACTTGAGATGATAGTTGTACAACTGATTATTGATAAAAAAAAATTGTTTAATTATTTGTTTTCACGGATAAGAGCTAAACTTACACTGTAAACAGGTGTAGAATATAGTACATGAGAATTGGTGACATCTATACATCTTTAGAGCAAGTCTTATGGTGGAATCCATCCATCTTCCATCTTTCACGCCACCTCAGCATTTGGAACTGTGGATGGAAGCACAAGTATAATGGTGGAATAGTAGAAACAATATGCTTAATGGAGCTAAAAAAACGCAATTAAGAATGGAGTTAAAAAAACGCAATTAAGAATGAAGCTTTTTTTTCGTCCGTTAGATTTCAACAACTCATTTTAAATCTACGGATAAAAAAACGCAATTAAGAATGGAGCTAAAAAAACGCAATTAAGGATGGAGCTAAAAAAACGCAATTAATAATGAAGTTTTTTTTTTCAGCCGTTAGATTTCAACAACTCATTTTAAATCTACGGATAAAAAAAACGCAATTCTTAATTGCGTTTTTTTAGCTCCATTCTTAATTGCGTTTAACGTTATTCTTATTGGCGTTTAGATGGATTCCACGGACCCTTCCACCAAATCATGGAACCTTGCTTGGATTTTCTGTGGAAAACCCCAACTTGAAAGCCAATAGACTTGACATTCTATGAATTTTCCACGCTTGGAATAGGTTGGATTCCACCATAACACTTGCTCTTACAGCTGGTCATTTTCATTGTTCACACACGCACAAAAAAATAAAAGATCCTACCAGGCTAAAGTATTAACGGGTTCATAAATTAAATCGTCCAAAATTACAAAATTCTTCGTTGCAGAAATATCACAAGCAATGCTTCAAAAAAGAAAAATCAAAGTAAAATAACATGAATATCACGAATGGAGAAGACAATGCCTCGTGTATATACTTTAGACGTTTTGATCTTGTGAAAATGAGATATATAGGGAAATTCTATTTTATTTTATTTTTATTATAAACAATTAACATTTTCGTTAATGGAAATTCGATGTTACAATGAGTTTAAGATAGAAAATAAGAGAATACAAAGTAACAAGAACATACCGTAAAAGTACAACATCCAGAAATCCGACGAGAGAAAGAGAAGGATTACCGGAATAAGACAAATACAAGTATGAATAAGACCCGATTAAATTTGAGGAAAAACGGTTTTTCTTGGAATTAAAATCCAACTATTTAGTTTGTTTTTCTTCTTTAGAAATATATGCTTTCAAAATAAGAGTGATTTGCTCAAATCTCTGGTAACTAGTGAAGAAGCTTTCACCAAATAAATCTCCGTTGAAGATTTCGTCGCCGGATAAGTTGATGATGAAGATTTCGTCGTTGGAGAGCATCACTATCGATCTTAAAATCCAACCCAATAACCAAGAATCGCAGTTAAAATGAAGATAAACCTCAAAAGAGTAGATAAAACCACCATAATAGTATAGATAAGTAGAAAACATGATAATAACGAAACTAAACTACTAACTAACATAGAGGTTGTTTAAGAAGAAGAAGAAGTGAGAGAGAGGAGAGATAAGAAGTTTTGAAGAAGAAGATCTCTATTTTTTCTAGGTAACAAGGATTCGTTTCCATTTGAAGATTTTTTTACCTAATATTGAGAAAAAATTTGAAGCATGAAATTTATTAATCTATTAGAGGGCCATTACAAGAGGGTATGCGATATCCAAAGATTCAATTATAGTGGACAAGAAATTACAGTAATATGACAGCGAAGCAAAATACGAATAGCTCTCCTGATTAGAATTGTATCGGAGGTTGATGTTGGAGTTGATGAGGTGGATCTGGATGAGGTTGCCGGGGATTGAGAAATGTTTGTATAATAAACTGATAAGGCTTGGCTCAAAGACAAACAATAAATAGGATTCATGCTTAAAAAAAAAGAGAGAAACAAATAGGATTCGGTCAATCTGTCTTTTTT
Organism: Papaver somniferum; assembly: GCF_003573695.1. NCBI lineage: Eukaryota > Viridiplantae > Streptophyta > Magnoliopsida > Ranunculales > Papaveraceae > Papaver > Papaver somniferum. The sequence goes on from NC_039365.1 coordinate 70,732,351, forward strand.
CTGGTTTGTTGTCGTGGCAATTGCATATTTCCTAATATGTTTTTTTTTTGTACTTATGCAATTTAGGAAATCTAAGGGGACAAAGGTCTAATTCCTTATTGGTCTATATTTTCTTTGAAAAAGGATAACAAATTTCGTGTTATTCTAAAATTTGTATAACATTTGCCTATTGCTATATATTTTCTAGTAGGATCAGAAGTTTTAAAATTCGAGTTTGATAGAACTTTCAACAGCAATGCAAAATAATTCTCCCGAAATTATATATTCAATATGTATAACTAAAATTATAATAAAACTTGCATCTGGTAATTGTGCAGGATAAGGAGGTTTCGTATTAGATCCTATTTGCAAACATGCATATCCTTTTTCTTTACTGCGACAACCGTAATATTAATAAGCCTAAATAAAATGAATGTTCTGTGTTCAATCTAGACATAATCGGTGGATGCTTGTTTCGATGGTGATTTTAGTTCAGGGTCAAAATTGTAAAACCTTGTATTTAATGTGTTGTCATCCTGCAAAGGAATAAAGGCCATTTAAAAGTAATGAGTGTTCATGCCTTTTTTACTTACATATGTATTGAGCAATTCAACATATTTATGAAGTTTATTCAGAATAGTGCGTGAATCAACAACCCCTGATATTCTGTAAACTAATCTATTGCATTATTTACTAATGCATGACCTGCTTAGTGTTTTCCCATGCTATGTTCTCAGCTGAACTCTCAATATTGGCATGACATGACAGTTATTATTCACTCGCATCAGAGTAGCATAAATCTTCTGAAATGTCAGTATTGAGACATGCATGAAAACACTCACATAGGCTACACCACCCTCTGACAAAGAGATCAGCGTGTTCACGTACCTTTTAATTAAAAGTTAGCGCGATCAAACACGTTTAAATTCCTTAAGGAAAACTTAGACTATTCATATCAGTCTTAAAAAATGATCACGACCACACGATTTGGCCATGCAATTCAACTAGCCTAGCCTACTCCTAACATAACTAGGCAATTGTCATACCGGCGGGCCCACTAACATCTCGGCCGGTCAAAATTCCTTTAGCTCGTATGCTACATCCTTGAACGTTAACCAAAATATGGGTGATCGCGTTGTCTAATAATAGCTCAAATGAGGTAAGACTGGCAAAAACGGTCTCAAAACCCATCGCATCCGTCCAACTTAGCCGGCCTAATTGGACGGCTTAGATCGCATCTTGAACGATCAAAGACACACCAAGGTGTTCACCGGTGGCCCAATTTTCTTCCCAGTTGATCAAATTGCTCATGGAAAGTCAATGATGCATCAAAACCATTCGATCGAACAAGAGCAGATGTGGCTGCTTCGAAACCCTAAATTTGTGTTTGCGGTAGTATGTTACTATCGCAAATCGATCATGACCGCTCATCTTCGCCAGCCAAATCGAATGGCTTAGATCTAATTTTAGATAGACCAAGAGATGTCAATGTGCACACCAGCGGCCTGTCTTTGCGCATGGCCGATCGGCCTGCTTGAACTAGCACCCAGCGCTTCAAATCGCTTAGCCAAAATAGGATTGGCCGCACGGCTTCCAAACCCTAATTAGAATCAACGACAGCATATAACTGCCGCAAATCATCTCGTTCGTCCAACTTTGCTAGCTTGGTCGGATGGCTTAGATCGGATTCTAGATGACCAACAGGGTGACGATGTGATCACTGGCCACTCCTTTTCCATGAGGAGCGATCGGCCAGGACAAGGCTCTCCCATGTGTCCGCGAATGATCACTAAAAAGTGGCCATTCACGCCACTTGTATGATTCAACAGCAGTCATTAACTGCCGCAAATCGTCTCAGCCATTCAACTTGGCTAGCCTATTTTAGCGGTCCAGATCTAACTTGGACCGATAGGATTTTAGAATGCCTACCAGTCGCTACTCTCTTATAGGGCCTGACCGGCCACTTCCAGGGATGCGTGCATAGCTCCTACCAACTCCCTGAAATAGGACGGTCACGCTCCTTTTAAGACACTAATCTCTACGACTAACTTAGACGAGCTCGAAAACAATGATGCTTCATGAACATGATTATTTTAAATTGCTTGTTTAAAAGCGATGCTTCATACACATCGATTACAAGGGATATTTTATAAATATTGGTTTCACAAATAATTTATTATTTAACCTAAAAGCATTGTGTGCTGCTGTCAGCGAAGAGTCTCACGACTCGACCCACTTACTCGAGACATCAAACATGTCACAAAATGGAGGATGCTCACTGGGGTATTGATCTGGCGGTTTACATCGTGCGGCGTGCAACGCGCCCATTACGAGAACGTGTCAGGGAAGAACGGACAGTTAATAGTAATGAGAGCAGTGGGTGAAAACATGATCGGTCTTCCCTCATAACGGAAACACGATGATTACCACCTTCCGCACAACTCCACTTCTCCATTACTTAACTTCCTCCACTTCCTATGAGATCAGGGTGCGCTCAATGACTTATATAAATATGTTTTCAACCTATACAAGTGTTATCAACACAAGTAGCCAGAAACCATTTTCTGATACAAGTCATAAAACAGATATACCTAATTCAACATTCTGATCTCAAACACCTTCTTCGCTTCCCTCCCTAAGATCAACCCTTCTCCTTCACCTTGTGACCGAATTGAATTTGGAACGACCATTTCTTGGTTTAGGCCAGAGTCTTACAGATTGATCTCTCGAATCTAAAAGTACTCCCCTGCAGTGCATTTTTTTAGCATTTGAGTTCGTTTCTCATCAACACACCCCAAATTTACCAAAAACAACAGAATCAGTTTTTACCCCAAAACAACTAGCGACCACAGTGGGAGATTAATCTCTCGGTTGCAAGATAAATTTTCAATTCAATTTTCTCAAATTCAAGATGGTGGATCTTAGGTCTAAACACATTCGTTAACCCGATTTCATTTCAATAACCAATCCCAACTTTCACTTTGTGATGTATCCTCGCCAACCAAATTCTCTGAAAGTCATAAATGATCGAAGCACGATTACCATGGAAGGCATGGCTAGAATGTTATAAGGTGTTCTCGCAAGTCAATCTTATATCGCCAAGCGGCAGAACGAGACGCTTTGTCTTTGAAGGAGTATAGTCAACCGATTGTGGAAGGAGTCGACGAACATTCACCTGGAGAAAGCCGTCAGTGTTAAAGACGACGCAAAAAATGTTGGATCTTTATCTAAAGTTTGTGCTTTTTCCAACGAGATGCAGACAGAATACGTAACCGCATCAGACATGAACCAAAAGGAAATGATCAACAAAATCCAGTTAATGATGAAAAGACGAAACATCTTCACAGGGAAAGGGACTTGCCAGGAGTGTCACAATACCTGCAGGATAATGGTAAGGAACCAGCTTATAAAATTCTGCTGGAAAATCTGTATCTCAAGACCCTTACAGAAGTTCAGAGAGTTGTTCACCAATCCACAACCACGACCGCCCCGACTTTACCGAGTAGAGAAGCGCTTGAAGAAGGGGAAATTTTCCAAGACCTCCATGAAGGCAAAAGCTTCACTAATGAACGGTACTCGTCCAATCACACCGCAGCGTTGTTTCCATCGATGCAAGGCCTTCGAGAGAAGTTGCGCTCCGGAAAGACCGCCAAGCTAAACGATCTGCATCAACACATGTTCACGTCTCAAATCTACTCTCGAAACGATCCTCATATCGAAGCCCGCAAGAGTTCTCACGACAATGGATGCTAACGCAAGAAAATCTAGACTCAGGGTACCCGCACTAAATGGGGAAAGTTCTGGAGTTGCTAGAAGTTTGGGTGCGAGACGGAGCAGTTCAACTACCTCTTGTATGGCGTCCACCAACTGATTGGGAGATGACCGATCCGAGACATTGTCATTACCACATATTCATCCATCACCCTACCAATGAGTGCAATGGTTTGAAGCACATCGTCCAAGAGAAAATCAACTCAGGAGAATTGCGTTTATAATATAGAGAGTGTCGCAACAACCTAGATTGAAAGCAATTATCTGGGATAGCCCATTTTCGTTTGTTGGAACCTTATGAACAAGTAAGTCTCGTTAAACAACTACTTGCGCGAAAGATATTTTGGAAATTTTTATAGAGACTCAATGCACGCGTCCCATTTTGAGAATGAAGTCAATATTGTTTTCAATCTCTTATTTATGTTTTCCTCTACATGCTCCTTCTTTTGAGAAACGCTTGCAATTTTCATGCAACACTCACAATTTCCTCAAGAGGGTTGTGCTATTTACACTCCAGCCTATTAGTTCATCCAAAATTTATCACTCCTAGAAAATTACTCACAACATCATTTTAAGAGTAAATCAATTCAAATATTCTCACAGAGCAATCACCTACTAGTTCAAAAAAATAAAAAGATAAAATCAAAACCACAAAACAGGCGTTTTTTTCCTATTCAAAAAAAAACAAAGGGAAATGTAAAGAAGAAAGCATTCAAGGGAAGTCGCCCAGTAACAACTCGTCCTTTTTGGCAAAGGCGTCTTTCATGTTCTGAAGAGCAGTCTGCTTCAGCTTCAACTCTTGGGACAATTTCTCGATTTCTGCCTCTTGATGAGTAATGAAGTCCATGGAGGGAACATCATCCATTTTGTCTTGCAAATCTTGGACTTTATAAAATCCTCCACAGAACCAGGAGGCGTTAAACTCAAACTTCACAAACACGTCTCAGTGGAATTCCCAGTTATGAACCACCTCCTCAGAAACGGTGCGTCCATTCACACTGCACATATCATGAATGGAAGATATGTCTTCTTCAACATGCTTAACCAATGAAAAACGACTATTAATCTTCCTGAAAGTATCAATGTGACCATGTTTATTCCATATTTTGGTGTACAACTACGCATACTTGGTCGGCAAGATGAATCCTCCAACTAGCACGTGGTCTGCAAAAGGGGCGTCAAAAGGGGGATCGCTCTGGTAACGGAATGCGCAACTAATGCTGCATCATTTCCGATAATTTCTTTAGGAGCAGTGACATCTACAACCACGGATGCAACGTATACATTCTCATCAGAAGGGGCAGCGATGTTCCCTGCATCACCATTCATCTCCACCTCGAGATTATTTTCTGTTACGGTTCCGTCCTGAAATATCACTGGTTAGTGTTGATTTCACATCAAAGGAAGAATTATCTTCAGAGAATATGTAGAAGACGTACTCGTTCATCTTGTGGCTCGCTGGGAGAGTTAGATCCTCTACTACGCTTAGAAGCACTTCCTTCATCACTCCCCTATTCTGAGCCTTCCTCGTCTTCAACCTCATCTTCGTCTTCGAGAGCCTCAGTATCACCAGATTTCTCTTCAGGAGACACCATGTTGTGGCTACGAGCGAGTCTAGTTTAGGCATGCACATTCCCAGATCCCTGGTTTCAAAAAAAAAAGACATTCAGTAAGATTGCCTCAAAATAAAAATTCGTCTATTTAAGAAAAGGTACGTACACACCTGCATATTGGAAGAGTTGAAAATTACCGAAGTCGTTCGAATGCCGCTTGCACGCGTCTTGGACCTCACCTCTTTCTCCTGAGGACTGGATCTAGTACGTTTTCCCGAAGAAAGCGTCTTCAACAACTTATGTCGTTTCAAAATCTCAGAAGAAGGCTTGTCGCGCGGAACAGTCACAACTTCTTCCACGAATTTTTGAAAAGATAAGAGCTCTTCTCTCCAGAATTCCTTGTACTTATCAGTCGCCACTGGTTTTCTTCCTGTGAGCCAGAATGGAAGGCTCATCTTTGTGGCGAAGAGGCTAGCGTTAAAAACAGATGGCAAAAGCTCCGCCGAAGGTTTTAGCGGGCGATCGAACGGGATTCCCTGATCAAATCCCATATGAAGAGAAGCTCTGTCAATGTTATACGGAACTACAGTAAAGGATCCATTGAAGAAAGATGGAATATATACCGGCATGCAGCTTCGCATAAATATGATCTCTTCAAAACTCATATCCGCTCCATCAGTGCTCAACACTATATCAGGATCAGCGGCAAAGGTTTTTGGCTGAACTACAAAAGAATGAACTGGTGCCCACTGAGGAAAATCTATGGCATACACGCTTTCGAAAAAATCAATAAGATTCAACCCGGGCTTTGGACGCCTTTTCTGCTAACAGGGTATTCTGGAACCTCCATACAGACTGGAGAACGAAGCTGCAGGGACAGGAGCATAACCTTTAAAGTGATCCCATAAGCATGCTTAAATAAAAGCAATGTGAACATGCGACTCCACCTTCATGTATCCGTTGGAAACATACATGTATGCTGCGAGGGAATCCAGATGAGAGTACAAAGACCCAAGGAACAATCTTCCTAAGGGGAGGACTACGCCTTGCGCCAGCTTAATGGAAAAAATGAAGAGCTTCCGTCTTATAACCTTCTTACCAGATCCATCATCAAGAACATCCATGGACAACCACAAGGATAAAAACACAGAAACACTGAGTACATCATCCAACACTTGGCCTGCTTTCGGTTTCGTAGGAAACCATTCAGACACCCACCAAGTATAAAAGCATTTTTCATCATTTTCCTTCTGATTATATCCTTCCGCCTTCTTCACTAGAGTGGCGAACATCACCTCTTCTTCAGCGGACAACTTAACACCAAGATTCCCTGCAACTGGAAGACTCAGAAAAACGGCTACACTTTCCAACGTGATGGTCATCTCTCCCCATCTACATATGGCCGTGTGCGTGGAAGGACACCATCGAGAAATAAAAGTCATCAAACCTGCAACATCTTTCCTAATATGAAGTGTTGCAGACGCCATGACAGCTTCAATAACTTGTGATTTAGTCAGGTTATTCTTGATGCGTTCATTGCTCAACCTATGCCTCATCCATCCTTCATAAGAGCGCATCGGATTATGTAAAATTTTGAAATCAATAGGAGAAGCCCGATATTCTTTATTTTGAAGACAGAACCTCATCACACGCTCCGGGGAAACTGATGGGGCAGCTTCTTCATTCTCTGAACCTGTGAGGAGGGTTATCTTATGACCATGATGAGTCCTAATATTAGGATAGGTCACGAGAAAGAACTCATCATCAATGTGTGCCATATTTTTAGAGTTGTTAACGCTTCACATATTGGCGGCAGAAATATTTCCAGGTGACATCTTAACAAGAATTCCTTACGTTCACTTTCAAATAACTACAATGAAGAAAAACGGAAAGAGTCACTACTTCATGCTAAAGAGGAATCATGCACATAACTCCTTATTGAATTCGATATAATCACTACTAGTCGAAGATCAAAATGGGGAATTATGTGGACAACAAACCAGCAAGAACAATGGAAGAGGCCGTGCGCAAACCTTGCTTCAGCCGCGGAATACGCGCCCATGGCCGGACGATTGGGTACTTGCTCCCTTGGTACAAAATTTTATCGTGGGTATTATACCCACGGTCGAAACTTAAAGCTAGGTGTTTTTTCAAAAAAAAAGAAGAAGAGCAACGAACAACGGCATTTATCACAAGCGCTTCTGTTGATCCTACTCTGATCTTGTTGGTGTGAGCACCTCTACTGGCGATGAATATTCTCGTTTCAACCTATCAAGTAAAGGGGATTCATTCAGGGTTGGACAAGAATTCCAAAACTATAGAAGCAACACATGCAACTGAAGTCCATACAAAAATAAGAAAAGAAGGGAGCGGAAATACCTACCTCGCTGCTAATGACGGACGGCCTGCGTTGGATCTGTTGACAGTAATGACGATGGAACACCTCCTGATGTAAATCGAGTGAAGCAAAGAGAACAAATCAAATTAAAAAAAAGGGTCGACGCTCTTTTATATATGAAGGTTCAGCGAAATTCTAATAGAAGAAGGAAACATTCTTTTCCTTATACACGGGAAAGGGAAGTTGGGCCCGCCACACCGACCGACGCCTCATGGTCGCGCCAAGCATTGCCCCTCATGCTGATGGTCATCTCCTTCCGATAAGGTTGTCCATTTCTTCCATCTCTGTTCTACCTTGTATGTCACCATCTATTTCTTACCCCGCAAAAATTTCACTGTTACGTGCTAAGCAGGGGACTTAATGTTGATGGTGGTCTTTAGTTCAGGGTCAAAATTGTACAACCCTGTATTTAATGCGTTGTCATCCTGCAAAGGAATAATGTCCATTTAAAAGTAATGAGTGACCATGCCTCTTTTACTTACATATGTATTGAGCAATTCAACCTATTTATGAAGTTTATTCAGAATGGTGCATGAAGCAACAACCCATGATATTCTGTAAACTTTAATCTATTGCATTATTCACTAATACATGACCTTCTTAGTGTTTTCCTATGCTATGTTCTCATCTGAACTCCCAATATTGGCATGACATGACGGTTAATGTTCATTCGCAGCAGAGTAGCATAAATCTCCCGAAGTGTCAGTATTGAGACCTGCATGAAAACACTCACATAGGCTACACCACCCTCTGACAAAGAGATCAGCGTGTTCACGTACCTTTTAATTAAAAGTCAGCGCGATCGAAACGTTTAAATTCCTTAAGGAAAACCTAGACTGTTCATATCAGTCTTAAAAAATGATCACGGCCACACGATTTGGTCACGCAATTGTCATCATAAATACCGGCGGGCCCATTAACATCCCGACCGGTCGAAATTCCTTTAGTTCGTCCGCTACATCCTTGAACGTTAACCAAAACATGGGTGATCGCGTTGTCTAAAAATAGCTCAAACGAGCTAAGACCGGCAAAAACGGTCTCAAAACCCATCGCATCCGTCCAAATTAGCCGGCCTAGTTGGACGGCTTAGATCGCATCTTGAATGATCAAAGAGGCACCAAGGTGTTCATCGGAAGCCCAATGTTCTTCCCAGTTGATCGACTTGCTAATGGCAAGTCAATGATGCATCAAACCATTCGATCGAATAAGAGCAGACGCGGCTGCTTTGAAACCCTAATTTGTGTTTGCGGCAGTATGTTACTATTGCAAATCAATCATGACCGTTCATCTTCGCCATCTAAATCGAATGGCTTAGATCTAATTTTAGATAGCCCAAGAGATGTAAACGTGCACACCAGCGGCCTGTTGATGTGATTTCAAGTTGAGTTGTAGTAAAAAGTTCGTTGAGACTTGTGAAAGCAATAGATTTTAGACTTAATTTTAAAGCAAAGAAAACAAATCAAATAAATGTTGATATGTTGTGAAAATTATGGAGAGGCTGGAGCTAGGATTTCACCATTCATCAATACTTATGTGGTTCTAAATTAATTTAAATCATGCAATTTAAACAATTGATTCGATTCTAAAGTATTGCCAAAATCTGATCCCCAAAATATCAAATGTTAGTCGCAAGTATAACGCATCAAGAGTCTAAAACTAAGCATGCATCATCAAGAGAAAACACATTTGATTAATAAGAATCATTTAATTTTTTTTTTTATCAATGCAATTAATCATATACAAATATTGCATAAATTTATAAAATAAATATTACCACATAATTCTTGAGATAATGGCTTCCTCCGTCGCCCCAAGAATTGGGTTTAGCTCATCATTAGGAAAACACGCTCAAAAGTTGATTTCATTGCTCAAATGGTGTTTACAAATGATGAGATGGGAGAAACAATGATAACCGGGTTTGTAACAGTTATATGTGCTACAAACAAAAAAGAACGATAGAAGTGTACTGTCGCTGATTCTCGACCCACGGCTGTGTGTCGTTTCCACTGTTGAAAAACGACTGTCTTGGATGGTCTGTTCTTCACGTTCTTCAGATGAACAGCAGTAGAAAAATATTTCTGGAACTCGATTTTTTTCGACTCTGTGACGCTCTATAATCTCCCAAACTCTCCGTAAACCTTCTATGATATTCCATCACCTATTTATAACCCAGCAACAACAAAATCTCACGTAATAACTTCATATAATTCTCCATTATTCTTCACGGCCAGTTTAGGAAATAATTCAGATTTTTGATCTCTACACGCGTTCGGAAGCTTCCAAATTGCCATATTTAACTCCTTCACACTCCAAATAGTTGTTAGGGTCTTCCAAACACGTGCAAACTCCTCTGCTTCTTGCGCAAATCCCGTGATATTCTCTTCCGAGAATAAACTCCCCTGTTTTCTTCTCGTGAATTATCTAGCCAAATTTAGCCAATTAAATCACTCATGATAGTTTTGTTGGGACATATCACAACTATCCAACAAATTTCATCCCTTTAATCGACCCAGAACTCCTTAAAACATCGATCGAAAAATCACACAGTTCTGTTTTTATTTTCCCGCCAAAATTCAGTATTGAAATGTTGAAGATGAAGTGCCCCTATCCTGTTCTGGGGTGCGAATAGCAGATGGGTGCTGAGGACAAATTTGGGTGCTGAGGATGAATTTGGGCTACGCATAACCTTGGGTGCCCCTTAGCCAAATCTGGGGTCCGTATATCAAATGTCCTCCAGGGATCCAAATAGCACTTTTTGAGCAACTTTTTCCACACAAGTGTATTTCTACAAAAACACCTACAAAAACATAAAAACACCATAATAAGTACAGAATCAAGCACTGGCAATAGAGACACTGAGGACAATTCAGACATAAAAATGTGTCTATCACCTGTCTTTTCGCATGGCCGATCAGCCTGCTTGAACTAGCGCCCAGCGCTTCAAATCGTTTAGCCAAAATAGGGTTGGACGCACGGCTTCCAAACTCTAATTAGAATCAACGGAAGCATACAACTTCCGCAAATCATCTCGTCCGTCCAACTTTACTAGCTTGGTCGGATGGATTAGACCGGATTTGTAAGGACCCTCAAGCTCGTCAACGCTATTAGACTAGTCAAGAGACGTCTTAGTCGATAATTACTCGATTAGTTTAACACGAACGTTAATTAATAGGAATTAATCTAACAATGATTTAGATACAAAATTAGTACCGCCGAATAGATCTCGAAAAGCTAGGCAGAATGGACTACTCGAACGTGCCATTCGGATATCGGACGAAGAATATCTCATCAGTTAAGTAAGAAGAGTAAAATCGTTATTTCTCATATAAACGCTTTTATGCAACACAGACACGTTTCAGCTGTCGTTATCTAAGCAAGTGGTGTCCTAGTATTTCTCGTTGGTCATATATTCGCCGATCGAGAAGATAAAGCTTCTTTTCTTTTCTTTCTTTTTCTTCTCCTCTTTCTTTCTTCTTTTGATCTTCTTCTCTGCGAGTTTGAGAGAAATCGAGTGGAAGTTCTGTGTTCGGCATAAGATGGGGAAGATTATTAAGTAGAATATGGTGATGATGTTTTGGTCTGTTAAGCATGTGATGAAGGAGAAGATTGAGTTACTGTAATCGAAGTTAGGGTTATAGATTGGTTTAATGTTCTGAAGATTAAGAAGATGATATATAGATCTACTGTTGGATGAGGAAGCATGGGTAAAGGTTTAATTAGAGTTCTGAAATCGTTTTGAAGATGAATTTAAGAATCAAAGATCTAGGGTTTCTATGAATTCATTGGAGTTCGATTTAAATGATGATTAAGAATAATTAAGGATGGGTTTGATAGATTTGAAGATGTAAGTGATGTTTTGAGCGTGAATCTTGGAATCGAAGATTTGAATTAAGAATTAGGGTTTCATAAGAAAAGTTCAGTAGAGAGTTTGAATATGAAATTGACAGTCTTGAATAACGGCTGGAGATGGGTTTGATATGAATTAGGTTTAAGGTTGAAGATCTTCTTGAAATAACAGTTAGGGTTCAAAGTTATGAATCTGAAGTTTAATTGGTGGTTGAATTGCAAGATGTGATGTGTTTGGAAGTGAATTATATTTCCAGCAGAATTGATTTGGTGAAATAGACAATTTAGAGGTTGTTAAAGTTTGGGTAACTCTCTACTTTTTCTAATTTCGGTATTTTGAGTTGATGAAATTGTGTAGTTTTCTTAGTTGGGAATGAACCAGGATTGGGATAATTGTAGAATGGAGTTGTAAGTTTAAAGTAGTATGGTTTTTATGATGAATGGCAGGGGATTAATGTTGTATGCTTTATAGATACAAGTATTGATTATATAGATGAATGTTAGGGTATGTAGAAGGAATGAATACTGCAGATTGTTGAAGTGGAGATATTACAGCTAGAACTGGGATCATAATGGTTATTAGGTTTAAGTGTTATTACACAGAAATGTGGATTCAAAGATGAATTGTATTGTTGTTGTTGTGATTTGGAATTGCAGGTGTTGTGACTGGAATTAGTTGTGTTGGTGGTTTAAGATGATGGTTGTCTGTGTGTTGAAGTTGCAGAGGATATGAGTGATCTGCTGAAGTTGTGAAGGTACAGTTTATGGTTGTATGTATCTGAATTAGGTTATGTTGAAGTACATGGAGCTTGGGTTATAAACTAAGTTGAGGTTGAGTTATGAGTTAGACCTACAAGTGGTTGTAGTTGAATTTGGTGACGATTATAGAGTTTGAGTTTAGTGCTTAAGGTGCAGTTGAGTTTGGTTCATTGGATAATGGGGCAAATGTTGATGATATTGGTATCGTGTCTCAAGTAGGTATTATGGGAACATATTGCAAGAGTAATTGCAGGACTAAATTCTTTGATCTTTGATGTTGAGAGTTAGGCGAGTGTATGGTTTTGAAGAGAGGATGAATTGGTGTTAGTTGATGTTAGTGTTTGCTGTAAAACCTTGGAACGGATTTTGCAGGTAAGCTGAATTGTGATTAAGAATATACTTTTGAAGTTATTTGTATTTATTGTTGTATTGTATTGATATTGAAATGTTAAAATGATAGATAAAGGTGTAAGAATTAGCGTTAGAGGAATCTGTAACTTGGTGTGTTTAGTTAAGCTTGTCTGACTGCATTGATTCAGTCTGACTTAGATTGTGTTCTGTCTGACTCAACTGTCTGGGTGAGTTAACTCAGTAATTAAGATTTGACCCCGATTTGACTCAGTAGACCATTGACCGTGGACTTTGACTTGACCTTGACTAGACGTTGACTGTTAGTTGACCTGTAACCGTTAGTTTGAGCGTTAGTGACTGTTAGATGACTCTTATGGACTGGACCTTAGTTAACGGGCTTGTTTAGTTAACTTGGGCTTATAACTAGTTTTCCTAATGAATATGAATTGGACCCTTAAGGTCCGATTTAGCCTTTGGTTCCTTATACATAAATGTATATCTTCCTGAGACTATTCAAGTGGACCATAGAACCAACCTAGTTGAATTAGCAAACCTCAGTTATGCTAAGGATAGAGAATCAAAAGGTTTAAAGTCATAAATGGGTTTAGATAGATAGACTTGTATGATTCTTGTGTGAGCCTTTTGGCTAGATTCTTAGACTTCTTGTGTGATTAACAATTAGTTTATATTAACAAGGATCGATTCAAAGGATGAACCTGTGGATCGTGGATCTCGAGGTAGGCGTGGCTTGTCATCAAAATAGGTGGGACTTTATATTTAACTCTATTGTGATTATTGTTGTTTTCCTTTTCAAAATTTTATGTTTAACAAATTCATGCATTGTCTGGTTGTGCTTTCCATGCATTTGTTCTACTTTGAATTACGAAAGTTCTGTTATTTCTTTTAATCTTTCCATTGCTTGGGAAGGAATTGTAATGCTTTGTTTGTCTTTATGAATTGTTTGGGAAATAATAATTTCCATTTGATTGTTTGAAAAAGAGAATTTCCATCTGTGGTATATAGGATACTGCTCCTTCATTGATATCTACATGAATTCGAGCTTTTATGCAATCACTAGGTGCGTGACGAGTCACCATATATATATCTAGGTGCGCGACGAGTCACCATTATTATATATTGTTTTAGAAGGAGTTAGTTTCATATACATGATTGTTTACCTATGTGAAATTGATTGAGCTTTAAATTTACGGAAAACATGAATTGTTTTCAAATCATTTTCAATGATTACAAAATTTAAATGTACCTCTTTTTTTTTTTTTTTGAAAAACAAAAATTTACATGGCCATTAGAGAAGGAATTTAGAACTTGGATCTTCATAACTTGTAATGTCTTGGTATCATGAACTTCAACAACGTATATCGTTTGATTTTCTTTGCTCTTGTAACTCAATCTTCAACTTTGATTTTTTTTTTATTGTTGCTTCTAAATCTTAAACGTCTTCAACTTTCTTCATAGATTTTTATGTCACTCCGCTTGTTGATGATGATAAGTTTCTACTGAGAGAGAGTCGTAATCCAGTAACTAAGACTACATTGTGAGGTTTCTTTGTCTTTCTGGCATTTCCTTCTGACCTACTTGCCTTTCCATCATGGATGGTTAGGTCCATCACGGTTACTCTCTAAAAAGAACAAGTTCTTTCCTGAATTTCAAAGATCTCAATGTCTTTTTCTCTAATGTCTCAGAAGAATGTTATCTCTAGCAATTCCAATTTCCATCTTTTCGATGAGAAACCGTATGTAAACTTAGCTAACCGGATACTATGTGACGCTAGAAGTTTCAAAAATGCAACTAAAAAGTTCTTCCCCACCCCCAAATTTAAATCTAACATTGTCCTCAATGTTTCTAATGAAAGATCAATACCAAAAATCAAAGTAACATAAGGAATCAGTAAAGAGAGAAGTCGGAAAGATAGTACCTGGGTGAAGAGAGAAATCAAAAACTAATATACAACATATAATCGCCTCGTTGGTCAATCAAGGGTAAAAAGGGTCCTCCAGAGGACCTCCTCAACATCACCTGTAGGAAAGGGCTCTAAAAAGGGTTCCAATCTCTGACCGTGAACCTTCGAAGAACTACTACTATCTGATGTCTCGATCTCAACAACTCCATGAGGAAAGACAATGCGAACAATAAAAGGACCCGTCCACCGAGAACGTACCTTCCCAGGGAAAAGATGCAAGCGGGTATCATACAGAAAACTTTTTGACCTGGAGAAAATGACTTTCTTAAAATATTCTTATCATGCACAAGTTTCATTTTGTTCTTATACTCCTTCGCACTATCGTAAGTATCTATACGAATCTCTTCCAACTCATTGAGATGGAGTTTCCTATGGGCTCCTTCCTTGTCAAGTGAAAATTTAGCTGCTTAACAGCCCAATAAGATCTATGTTCTAACTCAACAGGTAAATGACATGCCTTTCCATACACAAGCCGATAAGGCCAATGGGGGTCTTAAACGCAGTACGGTAAGCCCATAAGGCATCAGTAAGACTAGACGACCAGTCTTTCCGATTAGGATTAACTGTTTTCTCTAATATACGCTTTATCTCCCTATTGGAAACCTCTACCTGACCACTAGTCTGTGGATGATATGGGGTAGCTATCTTATGTGTAATACCATATTTCTTCATCAAAAGCCTAAAAGGTCCATTACAAAAGTGCGACCCTCCATCACTAATTATAGCTCGCGGTGTACCAAAAGGTGTAAGTATATCATTTTTCAAGAACTCAATCACAACCCTATGGTCATTGGTTTTACACGCAACCGCCTCAATCCACTTAGAGACATAGTCTACAGCGACAAGGATGTAAAGGTTACCAAAAGAATTAGGAAACGGAACCATAAAGTCAATACCCCACACATCAAAGACCTCAACAACTAAAATAGGGTTCAAGGGCATCATGTTCCTACGGGAAATGGTTCCTAACTTTTGGAAACGCTCACAAGTAACACAATGACTATGGGAGTCTTTAAACAATGAAGGACAATAGAATCCACACTGCAATATCTTAGCAGCAGTCTTCTTAGCACTAAAGTGACCCCCACAAGCATGATCATGATAAAAGGAAATAATACTGGACTGGTCACTCTCAAGTATACATCTCCTAATAATCTGGTCTGGACAATACTTAAATAAATAAAGATTATCCCAAAAGAAGTGCTTCACCTCGGCTAAAAACCTAGAACGATCTTGTTTACCCCAATGTTGGGGCATTCGACCAGTAACAAGATAATTCACTATATTCGCATACCAAGGTGCTTGGGTAACAAAGAACAGTTGTTCGTCAGGAAAACTATCCCTAACAGGAGGAGAATCATTAATGGTATCCACAACAAGCCTAGACAAGTGGTCTGCTACTACATTTTCTGCACCTTTTTTTATCTCTAATGTCTAAGGAAAATTCCTGCAACAATAAGATCCATCTAATCAATCTAGGTTTAGTATCCTTCTTGGAAAGAAGATACTTCAAAGCCGCATGATCAGTAAAGATTATGACCTTAGAACCTAAAAGGTAGGATCTAAACTTGTCTAAGGCAAACACAATAGCTAATAGTTCCTTCTCCGTAGTGGTATGGTTCAACTGGGCATCATTCAGAGTTTTTCTAGCATAGTAAATCATAGGAAGTAACTTATTTTCTCGCTGAACTAGCACAACACCAATAGCATAATCTGAAGCATCACACATGATCTCAAAGGGTAGGTTCCAGTTGGGTGCCTGGACTATGGGGGCGGTAGTGAGTAAATTCTTAAGCTTCTCAAAAGCCTCTAAACAAGCATCATCAAAGACAAACTTAACGTCTTTTGCAAGAAAATTGCAAAGAGGTCTAGAAATTAAGCTAAAATCCTTAATGAGTTGACAATAAAAACCTGCATGCCCTAAGAATGACCTAATATCTCTTACGGTTTTTGGGACCTGTAAAGTTTTAATAAGGTCAACTTTGGCTCTGTCTACCTATATACCCTTCGAAGATACGATATGTCCTAGAACAATTCCTGAACGAACCATGAAGTGACATTTCTCCCAATTAAGCACTAAATTCTTTTCCTTACACCTAGTCAAAAATAATGAAAAATGATGCAAGGACTCATTGAAAGACGAAACAAACACTGAAAAATCATCCATAAAGACCTCTAAGAATCGTTCTACCATGTCAGAAAATATGCTCAGCATACAACGCTGAAAGGTCGCAGGGGCATTACATAGCCCGAAAGGCATGCGTTTATACGCAAAGGTACCAAAGGGACAGGTAAAAGTGGTTTTCTCTTGGTCTTCTGGGGATATGAAAATCTGATTATAATCGCAGTATCCATCTAAAAAGCAATACTGGATACATCCAGCTAATCTCTCTAACATTTGGTCGATGAAAGGAAGGGAAAAGTGGTCATTCCTAGTAACTTTGTTCAATTTCCTATAGTCAATACAGACACGCCAACCCGTGGTCACCCGGGTTGGGATTAACTCATTGTTATCATTCTGGACTACAGTAATACCGGATTTCTCGGGAACAACCTGAACGGGGTGACCCACTTACTGTCTGAAATAGGGTAGATAATGCCTGCATCTAACAGCTTAAGAACCTCGATTCGAACTACTTCTTTCATATTAGGGTTCAGTCGACGTTGCATCTCCCTAGAAGGTTTGGTGTCACTCTCTAAATAGATCTGATACATACAATTAGTAGGACTTATACCCTTAATGTCTGATATGGTCCACCCTAAAGCTTCCTTGTTATTCTGAAGGACGGTCACTAGCCTACTTTCCTGATCACTATCCAAGTCGGATGCTATAATCACAGGTAAAGTTTCATATGGTCCTAAAAACACATACTTTAGGGAAACTGGTAATGGTCTAAGGTCCAATTTAGGAGCCTTTTCTAACGAAGGAACTAGGGTAGACCCAGAAACGGGTAGAGGTTCGAACTTATGTTTCCAGCCATTACTAGTGTCTATCAAAGGGGTTGAATCTAACAAAGCATTCACCTCATTAATCACATCGTCATCATCAAAATCAATCCCAAAGTGGGCTAGGCATTTCTCTAATGGATCTTCTAACAAAGTGTTTGGTAATGACTCCTCGACTAATGTTCCTATCATGTTCACCTCTTCTATGTTCAAGTCATCTAGTTCAGAGGGTAGCTTACTAATATTAAAAATGTTCAGCTCAATAGTCATATTACCAAAAGACAAATTCATAATACCATTTCGACAGTCAATGATCACATTGGATGTAGCTAAAAACGAGCGACCTAAAATCACTGGTATTTGGTTCTCTGGGTCAGGGACTGTTTGGGTATCTAGGATAACAAAATCCACTGGATAAATAAACTTGTCGACCTCAATAAGAACGTCCTCGATCACACCATGAGGAATTTTAATGGACCTATCAGCTAACTGAAGTGTCATCTGGGTAGGTTTCATCTCACCAAGTCCTAGCTTAAGGTACACATGGTATGGCAGTAAGTTCACACTGGCTCCTAAGTCAAGCAAAGCTTTCTCGACACGGTGTTTACCTATTTTGCAAGAAATAGTAGGGGACCCTGGGTCTTTATACTTAGGAGTAGTGGTATTCTGAATAATAGAACTCACATGACTAGCTAGGAAGGCTTTCTTCTGGACACTAAGTTTTCGCTTTCGCGTACACATATCTTTAAGAAACTTGGCATAAGCGGGAATCTGCTTAATCGCATCTAACAATGGGAGGTTGATAGTAACCTGCTTAAAAACCTCCAATATATCATTAAAGTTGGACTCCCTCTTAGTTGGAACTAGCAGCTGGGGGAACGGGGCTCTGGGAATAAAGTCGGGCTCAGCAGGACCCTCATTGGTCTCTTTGGAGAATTTATCAGTCTCCTCATTTTCTGGCTCAGAAGGGTGAACTACAACATGTTCACTATCAGGCATGGCAACCTTATTTTCAACTTTCTTTCCACTCCTAAGGGTTGTTATAGAATTCACATGATTGTACGATTTCTCTCCTTTAGGGTTAGGATCAGTTTGACTAGGGAATCTTCCGTCTTTTCTTTCACTAAGAAACTTAGCTATTTGGCCGACTTGAAGTTCTAAGTTAGCAAGAGACTGAGAATTATTTTTAAAATTCTGCCCGGTTTCTTCTTGAAAACCACAGTGGTTCTTTAATAACATCTCATGGTTCTTTGCTAACATAGTAAGGGTTTCTTCTAAGGTGGAGATCTTTTTCTCATTCTGAAACTAGGGTTGACCTGAAGAGTTCTTAACATAACCAAAACCTGGGGAGGCTGAGAATTACTAGATTTTCCTTGATTCTGACCCTTAGACCAACAAAAATTAGGATGGCTTCTCCAACCAGGGTTGTAAGTCTCTGAGTATAGGTCAAACTTCTGACGGTTCTCAAACCTAGCATTGTTATAGACAGCATGAGCTTTCTCTTCACTAACCTGACCTTCCCAAAACGAGTTATTGGGTTCTACTCCACAACTAGACACTTGAGAGGCTCTAAATTGACCATCAGTTTCAACAAGAGACCTATGTTTAGGATGATTTAATTCCAAAGCTTCTAACCTTCTAGACAAAGCAGCAAACTTAGCATCAGACCCGAAGCTTGTATCTACCACATTTGTGCTACTTCTATTGACCAAGAGTCTTTTGGGGGGTTCAACACAAGACTCCCACTGTTGGGATTTTCAGCGACATCTTCTAAGAAGGTGAAAGCATCATCAGCACTTTTACTAGTTAACTCACCAGCGCACATAGACTCAACCATGGCTTTGGTTGAATAGTCTAAACCATCATAAATAATCTCTACGAGTTTCATCTTATCTAATCCATAGTGAAGACACTGGGATAGGAGATCATTGAATCTCTCTAAGAACCTATAAAGAGACTCTCCCTCTTGTTGCACACTAGCACTAATTTTCTTCCTAACAGACACAGTTTTATGCTTAGGGTAGAATTTCATATAGAAAGCAGCAATAAGTTCCTGCCATGTTTCAATGGATTCGGATGGTAGGTTGTTCAGCCAGGTCTTGGCTTTATCTATCAAGGAAAAGGGAAACATCTTAAGTTTCAAGACTTCATCAATAAGGTCTTTTATTCTAATTGTCCCACAAATTTCCTCAAAGTCCCTAATATGAAAATAAGGGTTCTCATCATCTTTCCCTAAGAATATAGGGTCATCTGAAGAATACTAGGTTTTATCTCGAAATTAGCCATAGTGGCTGGCAATTTAATGCACGAAGCTCGGGTGGACCTAGTTGGGAACATGTAATCTTTCAAAGTTTCCATTGCTGGCATAACTGAAGTACTAGGGGTATTTTCCTCACGAAGAAACAGATTCTCAAAACTGAAGTTTCCAAAAACAGGGCTCTCAAAAGAAGAGTCTTCGAGCTCCCCGCCTTCACAAGAAGAACTACTAGGTTTATCACTAATCAAACGACCTAGAGTGTTTCTTTTCCAAGCCCGCTATTTAATAACCTTGGGAATACACTAGAAAAACAAAAGATAAAGAAAGAAATCCTAAAAGGAAGGAAAGTTCTATGCAAACACAAACAAGGCTGACTCCACCACAGCAAACCTACTAATTTCTAGCAAACAAAAAGCATGATGGCTCCACTTAGATTGTTTCTGAACCAGCTTCTAATCCTTCGAAAGGGAATTTTTTACAATTTAAGCAAACCCCTCTGGAGTCAATCCGAGTTTAAGTAAGTTGAATCGAGACGAGGGAAGATCAATGGAGCTTTGATACCCAAGGCCTCACCGGCGTTACAAGGCGGCGTATTCAACTCACAGAAACCATCATGAACTTTGAAGCATGCTTAAAAGAGTAACCAATATTTTTCGAATGACTTTCCTATTAAGCTCGTTACCCTATAGGTCTCGTTCTAGTCAAATTTTAGGCTTAGGTTCGCGTTTGGTTTCGTTTTCCTAAGGCGGGAAAGAAGGGAACGGTGATGAAATCTGAACCCTTATCTTGTATGGCCAGTCCTTGCCCTTTACTAGGAAATTAAAGCAGCCGTTTTCAAATCCTCAGCATATATGCAAACGAAGGAATACAGTAACTCGCTGACAGGAGATTCGCGAGTGTTTCGACAAACTTACCTCCCGTACCAGACGGGGGATGAACCGCTGAAGTCGACTCGGGCCACGACTCCTATGTCATGTACGAATTCGAGGGGCCGAGGCGATATCATAATCGCCGTCCTTCTCTGCAAACAGTTTATATTTAAACTACCCTTCCGTAGGGTTTAAAAAAAAAAATAAAGTCCCAAAGTCCACAGTCCAAAGTCCGAAAATAAAGTGCAAAAGAAAAAAGATAATCTAAAAGAAATTCTAAAAATATAAAAATATATTCTCTCTCTCTTTTTTTTTAATTAATTTTTATTCTCCTTTTCTTTCGCTCCTTTCGCTTTGCTTTTACTCCAAATCTTTAAGTATTCACCAAAAGCTTTGGCAATTTTTTTCGCTCCAAATTCCAAAATCTGTAAGGAAAAGACAAAAACCCAGAAAGGTAAAGAAGAACAAATAAAAAAAAATCTAAAAACTCTAGCCTAAAGACAAGTCCGCGTTGGCGGCGCCAAAAATTGATGTGATTTCAAGTTAAGTTGTAGTTAAAAGTTCGTTGAGACTTGTGAAAGCAATAGATTTTAGACTTAATTTTAAAGAAAAGAAAACAAATCAAATAAATGTTGATATATTGTGAAAATTATGGAGAGGCTGAAGCTAGGATTTCACCATTCATCAATACTTATGTGGTTCTAAATTAATTTAAATCATGCAATTTAAACAATTGATTCGATTCTAAAGTATTTCCAAAATCAGATTCCCGAAATATCAAATGTTAGTCGCAAGTATAACGCATCAAGAGTCTAAAACTAAGCATGCATCATCAAGAGAAAACACATTTGATTAATAAGAATCATTTAATTTATTTTTTTATCAATGCAATTAATCATATAAAAATATTGCATAAATTTATAAAATAAATATTACCACATAATTCTTGAGAGAATGGCTTCCTCCATCGCCCCAAGAATTTGGTTTAGCTCATCATTAGGAAAACACGCTCATAGGTTGATTTCAATGCTCAAATGGTGTTTACAAATGATGAAATGGGAGAAACAATGATAATCGGGTTTATAACAGTTATATGTGTTACAAAGATCTAGGGTTTCTATGAATTCATTGGAGTTCGATTTAAGTGATGATTAAGAATAATTAAGGATGGGTTTGATAGATTTGAAGATGTAAGTGATGTTTTGAGCGTGAATCTGGGAATCGAAGATTTGAATTAAGAATTAGGGTTTCATAAGAAAAGTTCAGTAGAGAGTTTGAATATGAAATTGATAATCTTGAATAACGATTGGAGATGGGTTTGATATGAATTAGGTTTAAGGTTGAAGATCTTCTTGAAATAACAGTTATGGTTCAAAGTTATGAATCTGAAATTTAATTGGTGGTTGAATTGGAAGTTGTGATGTGTTTGGAAGTAAATTATATTTCCATCAAAATTGATTTGGTGAAATAGACAATTCAGAGGTTGTTAAAGTTTGGGTAACTCTCTACTTTTTCTAATTTCGGTATTTTGAGTTGATGAAACTATGTAGTTTTCTTAGTTGGGAATGAACCAGGATTGGGAAAATTGTAGAATGGAGTTGTAAGTTTAAAGTTGTATGGTTTTTATGATGAATGGCAGGGGATTAATGTTGTATGCTTGGAAGATACAAGTATTGATTATATAGATGAATGTTAGGGTATGTAGAAGGAATGAATACTGCAGATTGTTGAAGTGGAGATATTACATCTAGAACTGGGATCATAATGGTTATTAGGTTTAAGTGTTACTACAGAGAAATGTGGATTCAAAAATGAATTTTATTGTTGTTGTTGTGATTTGGAATTGCAGATGTTGTGACTGGAATTAGTTGTGTTGGTGGTTTAAGATGATGGTTGTCTGTGTGTTGAAGTTGCAGGGGATATGAATGATCTGCTGAAGTTGTGAAGGTACAGTTTATGGTTGTATGTATCTGAAGTGGAGATATTACAGCTAGAACTGGGATCATAATGGTTATTAGGTTTAAGTGTTACTACAGAGAAATGTGGATTCAAAGATGAATTGTATTGTTGTTGTTGTGATTTGGAATTGCAGGTGTTGTGACTGGAATTAGTTGTGTTGGTGGTTTAAGATGATGGTTGTCTGTGTGTTGAAGTTGCAGGGGATATGAGTGATCTGCTGAAGTTGTGAAGGTACAGTTTATGGTTGTATATATCTGAATTAGGTTATGTTGAAGTACATGGAGCTTGGGTTATAAACTAAGTTGAGGTTGAGTTATGAGTTAGACCTACAAGTGGCTGTAGTTGAATTTGGTGACGATTATAGAGTTTGAGTTTAGTGCTTAAGGTGCAGTTGAGTTTGGTTCATTGGATAATGGGGTAAATGTTGATGATATTGGTATTGTGTCTCAAGTAGGGATTATGGGAACAGATTGCAAGAGTAATTGAAGGCCTGAAGTCTTTGAGCTTTGATGTTGAGAGTTAGGAGAGTGTAAGGTTTTACAGAGAGGATGAATTGGTGTTAGTTGTTGTTAGTGTTTGCTGTAAAACCTTGGAACAGCTTTTGCAGGTAAGCTGAATTGTGATTAAGAATATACTTTTGAAGTTATTTGTATTTATTGTTGTATTGTATTGATATTGAAATGTTAAAATGATAGATAAAGGTGTAAGAATTAGCGTTAGAGGAATCTGTAACTTGGTGTGTTTAGTTAAGCTTGTCTGACTGAATTGATTCAGTCTGACTTAGATTGTGTTCTGTCTGACTCAACTGTCTGGGTGAGTTAACTCAGTAATTAAGATTTGACCCCGATTTGACTCAGTGGACCATTGACCGTGGACTTTGACTTGACCTTGACTAGATGTTGACTGTTAGTTGACCTGTAACCGTCAGTTTGACCGTTAGTGACTGTTAGATGACTCTTATGGACTAGACCTTAGTTAACGGGTTTGTTTAGTTAACTTGGGCTTAGAACTAGTTTTACTAATGAATATGAATTGGACCCTTAAGGTCCGATTTAGCCTTTGGTTCCTTATACATAGATGTATATCTTCCTGAGACTATTCAAGTGGACCATAGAACCAACCTAGTTGAATTAGCAAACCTTAGTTATGCTAAGGATAGAGAATCAAAAGGTGTAAAGTCATAAATGGTTTTATAATCCTTAGATAGACTTGTATGATTCTTGTGTGAGCCTTTTGGGTAGATTCTTAGACTTCTTGTGTGATTAACAATTAGTCTATATTAACAACGATCGATTCAAAGGATGAACCAGTGGATCGTGTATCTCGAGGTAGGCGTGGCTTGTCATCAAAAGAGGTGGGAATTTATATTTAACTCTATTGTGATTATTGTTTTTTTCCTTTTCAAAAGTTTATGTTTAACAAATTCATGCATTGTCTGGTTGTGCTTACCATGCATTTGTTTAACTTTGAATTACGAAAGTTCTGTTATTTCTTTTAATCTTTCCATTGCTTGGTAAGGAATTGTAATGCTTTGTTTTGTCTTTATGAATTGTTTGGGAAATAAGAATTTCCATTTGGTTGTTTGGAAATGAGAATTTCCATCTGTGGTATATAGGATACTGCTCCTTCATTTATATCTACATGAATTCGAGCTTTTATGCAATCACTAGGTGCGGGACAAGTCATCATATAGATATCTAGGTGCAGGACGAGTCACCATTATTATATATTGTTTTGGAAGGAGTTAGTTCCATATACATGATTGTTTACCTATATGAAATTGATTGCGCCTTAAAGTTTAGGGAAAACATGAATTGTTTTCAAATCATTATCAATGATTACATGAAAGTTAAATGTTAATTCCTACGGGGCATCCCTTTTAGGGATGATGTGCTCACTCATTCCCACTTTCAGTTTCAGAGATAGATAAGAGTTACGCAGCGGAAGCTTCAAGGAGTTGAGTTCGTTAGTTGGTTAACTTTTGCTATGTTTATTATGTTGCATATTATATTTGTATACCAAACGACTATTGTATATGTATCATTTGAGAGAAGTTCTTGTATATATATATATATATATTTATATTTCTGAGCGGGGCTAGTTTTGGTTAAGTTTTTATAGAAGATTTCTTAATTGAATGCTTAAGTATTTGATTTAAATTCGTAGTGCCTCTTTATTTAGTTAATCTCTTGAATTAGTCAGCTGCTAGCTTTGGAGGCGCTACAGTGTTGGTATCAGAGCTCACTATTAGATCTTATATGGGAAAAGATAGAAATAGCCAGTGCCAGTTAGTGAAATAGATTAGCTTAGAACTGGGTTGGGTTTGTGAGATAAATCTGAATCACTAAAAGCTATCAATAGTTAAAACAATTATTGGATTGATTGATTTGTTTGTTTGTTTGTTTATGTAATGAAGTAAAAAATGTAGGGTACACCAATAACTTTAGCTAATGAGGATTTGAGAATAATTAATCTAAAAAGTATGAACACGTAGTCAATTTAATACTATAAAAATAGTGAAATTAGTATTAGTGATAGATCTTTTAAATCACATAGAAACTTAATGAACATTACTTATACATAGAATAAACAATTCATAAATACATAAATGTTAACGATATTTTTGAGATTCAACAATATTCGTAAGAGTAGTTAGAATAATAGTTCACTCATCAATGTTAATAATAAAAATATTAATAATTTAATTATAATAATAGTTAT
>NC_039365.1:70758321-70759228 GCF_003573695.1 Papaver somniferum
AAGATATAATGTATATAATTAAAAGACAACTTGTTAATAATCATGTAATGAAATTATCTTTAGTCTAACAAATGATCCAGTAAATCTTTAAAATGGAACAAGTATACATGAAGTAGTGATAATAGTATTCGGACACTTAGTGTAATATTAGAATTAAAAGAAAATAAATTCGTATATGAATAGGATCCTTCATCGTAAATAGATTCAGTAATCTTTTGAATTGGAAAATGAAAATTAGGATGACGAAGTTAAACTGTTAGAATTTAAATTAATATTATCTTGAGCATAATTTAAATTAAAATCTCCATAACAAATATATAACGATAAAATAATGATTAGGATTAAATAGCTATGGAAAATTATTAGTGCCTATGTACGATTAAGTTTTGCAAAGTTAACTAATAACAAATTAGAATTATGTGTTTTGCGTTCAAACCAGATGGATAATATAAGACTTATTAGGTAGGATTAAGATCGTAAGGTCATATGATGCATACAATAAAGACTAAACTTGTTAACGACCTTATACCCGGATTTTCTTTAGTCCAATAAATGATCATTGAATCACTAAATTATACAGATGAAGTGATAATTATAATACTTGAATGCTTAGTACAAAATTAAACTTAAAGGAGAATAAAGTTTGTCTGTGAATAAGATACTTATTATTAATACCAAAATCTAAAGACTATTAAAATTTTATGCAGACTCAAATTTAGATCATATTAATTTACCAACGCCAATATTTAACAAGATAGAGTATATGGATTCAATATGGATAACTAAAATCTAATATATCAATCTTTTCGCGAATGTAGGATTATATTTAGAAGATTAAGGCTTAGTGTACCAACTGGACTATTAACTTAAGAATAATGAAAATGATAGTATAATTAAGACTAGAATT
>NC_039365.1:70759502-70825163 GCF_003573695.1 Papaver somniferum
GTAGCAAAATGTAATTCTTATTAATAGTACACCTTAAGGATTACTTCGCGATGATATAAATTTAAGGAGACAAAGTTAGATCAAATTAAATCCGGTATTAATAATAAAAATTAATATTGGCATTATAATTAATTACGATTAACTTTTATCAGTTTAAGAGACAAGAAATAAATGTAATAATACTAATAAAATTGTTAATACCAAACAATTATGAAAAATTGTTAGCTGTTATTTACTTATATCAAGTCACATAATGAAATAAGCAAATAGATACGTTGAAAATAATAAGAATAACAATAATAGTAAGATAATAGATATAACATTAATTTATTCTTAATAGCACATGAATTTAAAAATTATCTAGTTATAATAATATAGTTTCATTTGGAATTAAAATTCGATTTCATTAGAATAAATAAATAATAATAATGATAAAATAAATTTTGATGATTAAATTGCTTAAAATGATGTAACCTATTTATATAAATTATGAAGCAAAAATTTTAAGCTAAATTAGTTAAAATAGAATTTAGAGATTGATTAGTCATAATAAGTTAGCATTTAATTAATCCAGCACTGGGGAATAGTGAAGGTTGTGTTTTCTCTGTTTGTAGTAAGGCATTGTTGGGATTGGCCAACCTTGACAGGGAAACTGCATTCAGAGATGACCGATCATCGAAGTATGCTATAATTTAATCTGGAAAACCAATAGATGTAAGTTCACTTAGAAAGATTCGTAGGATCCTTCCTTGAAGTTACAGTTTGATATTTTATAAAATAGAAACTTGCGTAAGAAAATTAGAGACTAAAATTTATAGTTTTACATTATAAAGATAGTGTAAGAAACTTAGACTTTCATATTTGATAGAATCTAAATCGGCGTAGTTGAACCTAGAGCTACAAATTTTAAACTTTAGTTGTAGAAAGCCATATAGGTTTGTGCTTTTTTTATGTTGTTTGCGCTTAGACAAGAGACGGGATTATTCTAAGGTGGGGTTTTTTTGAAGACCAGAAGGATGATTGATTTTCGAGGACGAAAATGTATAAGGTGGGGAGAATGTAAGGACCCTCAAGCTCGTCAACGCTATTAGACTAGTCAAGAGACGTCTTAGTCGATAATTACTCGATTAGTTTAACACGAACGTTAATTAATAGGAACTAAGCTAACAACGATCTAGATACGAAATTAGTACCGCCGAATAGATCTCGAAAATCTAGGCAGAATGGACTACTCGAACGTGTCATTCGGATATCGGACGAAGAATATAGCATTCGTTTAGTAAGAAGGGTAAAATCGTTATTTCTCATATAAACGCTTTTATGCAACACATACATGTTTTCAGCTGTCGTTATCTAAGCAAGTGGTGTCCTAGTATTTCTCGCTGGTATTATCTTCACCGATCGAGAAGATAAAGCTTCTTTTCTTTTCTTTATTTTTCTTCTCCTCTTTCTTTCTTCTTCTGATCTTCTTCTCTACGAGTTTGAGAGAAATCGAGTGGAAGTTCTGTGTTCGGCAGAAGATGGGGAAGATTATTAAGTAGAAGATGGTGATGATGTTGTGGTCTGTTAAGCATGGGATGAAGGAGAATATTGAGTTACTGTAATCGAAGTTAGGGTTATAGATTGGTTTAATGTTCTGAAGATTAAGAAGATGATATATAGATCTACTGTTGGATGAGGAAGCATGGGTAAATGTTTAATTGGAGTTCTGAAATCATTTTGAAGATTAATTGAAGAATCAAGGATCTAGGGTTTCTATGAATTCATTGGAGTTCGATTTAAGTGATGATTAAGAATAATTAAGAATGGGTTTGATATATTTGAAGATGTAAGTGATGTTTTGACCGTGAATCTGGGAATCGAAGATTTGAATTAAGAATTAGGGTTTCATAAGAAAAGTTCAGTAGAGAGTTTGAATATGAAATTGATAATCTTGAATAACGATTGGAGATGGGTTTGATATGAATTAGGTTTAAGGTTGAAGATCTTCTTGAAATAACAGTTAGGGTTCAAAGTTATGAATCTAAAGTTTAATTGGTGGTTGAATTGCAAGCTGTGATGTGTTTGGAAGTGAATTATACTTCCAGCAGACTTGATTTGGTGAAATAGACAATTTAGAGGTTGTTAAAGTTTGGGTAAGTCTCTACTTTTTCTAATTTAGGTATTTTAAGTTGATGAAATTGTGTAGTTTTCTTAGTTGAGAATGAACCAGGATTAGGATAATTGTAGAATGGAGTTGTAAGTTTAAAGTTGTAGGGTTTTTATGATAAATGGCAGGGGATTAATGTTGTATGCTTGGAAGATACAAGTATTGATTATGTAGATGAATGTTAGGGTATGTAGAAGGAATTAATATTGCAGATTGTTGAAGTGGAGATATTACAGCTAGAACTGGGATCATAATGGTTATTAGGTTTAAGTGTTACTACAGAGAAATATGGATTAAAAGATGAATTGTATTGTTGTTGTTGTGGTTTGGAATTGCAGGTGTTGTGACTGGAATTAGTTGTGTTGGTGGTTTAAGATGGTGGTTGTCTGTGTGTTGAAGTTGCAGGGGATATGAGTGATCTGCTGAAGTTGTGAAGGTGAAGTTTGTGGTTGTATGTATCTGAATTAGGTTATATTGAAGTACATGGAGCTTGGGTTATAAACTAAGTTGAGGTTGAGTTATGAGTTAGACCTACAAGTGGTTGTAGTTGAATTTGGTGACGATTATAGAGTTTGAGTTTAGTGCTTAAGGTGCAGTTGAGTTTGGTTCATTGGATAATGGGGTAAATGTTGATGATATTGGTATTGTGTCTCAAGTAGGGATTATGGGAACAGATTGCAAGAGTAATTGCAGGCCTGAAGTCTTTGAGCTTTGATGTTGAGAGTTATACGAGTGTAAAGTTTTGCAGAGAGGATGAATTGATGTTAGTTGCTGTTAGTGTTTGCTGTAAAAGCTTGGAACGGCTTTTGCAGGTAAGCTGAATTGTGAATAAGAATATACTTTTGAAGTTATTTGTATTTATTGTTGTATTGTATTGATATTGAAATGTTAAAATGATAGATAAAGGTGTAAGAATTAGCGTTAGAGGAATCTGTAACTTGGTGTGTTTAGTTAAGCTTGTCTGACTGAATTGATTCGGTCTGACTTAGATTGTGTTCTGTCTGACTCAACTGTCTGGGTGAGTTAACTCAGTAATTAAGATTTGACCCTGATTTGACTCAGTGGACCATTGACCGTGGACTTTGACTTGACCTTGACTAGACGTTGACTGTTAGTTGACCTATAACCGTAAGTTTGACTGTTAGTGACTGTTAGATGACTCTTATGGACTGGACCATAGTTAATGGGCTTGTTTATTTAACTTGGGCTTATAGCTAGTTTTCCTAATGAGTATGAATTGGACCCTTAAGGTCCGATTTAGCCTTTGGTTCCTTATACATAGATGTATATCTTCCTGAGACTATTCAAGTGGACCATAGAACCAACCTAGTTGAACTAGCAAGCCTTAGTTATGCTAAGCATAGAGAATCAAAAGGTGTAAAGTCATAAATGAATTTAGAATCCTTAGATAGACTTGTATGATTCTTGTGTGAGCCTTTTGGCTAGATTCTCAGACTTCTTGTGTGATTAACAGTTAGTCTATATTAACAACGATCGATTCAAAGGATGAACCAATGGATCGTGGATCTCGAGGTAGGCGTGGCTTGTCATCAAAAGAGGTGGGAATTTATATTTAACTCTATTGTGATTATTGTTGTTTTCCTTTTCAAAAGTTTATGTTTAACAAATTCATGTATTGTCTGGTTGTGCTTTCCATGCATTTGTTTTTGAATTACGAAAGTTATGTTATTTCTTTTAATCCTTCCATTGCCTGGGAAGGGGTTGTAATGCTTTGTTTGTCTTTATGAGTTGTTTGAGAAATAAGAATTTCCATTTGTTTGGAAAATGAGAATTTCCATCTGTGGTATATAGGATATTGCTCCTTCATTTATATCCACATGAATTCGAGCATTTATGCAATCACTAGGTGTGGGACGAGTCACCATATAGATATATAGGTGCGGGACGATCGGTCCAGATCTAACTTGGATCGACCGATAGGATTTTAGAATGGCTACCAGTCGCTAATCTCTTATTGGGCATGACTGGACACTTCCTGGGATGCGTGCGTAGCTCCTACCAACTCCCTGAAAGAGGATGGTCACGCTCCTTTTAAGATACTAAGCTCTGCGACTAACTTAAACGAGCTCGAAAACAATGATGCTTCATGAACATGATTATTTTCAGTTGCTTGTTGAAAAACGATGCTTCATACACATCGATTACAAGGGATGTTTTATAAATATTGGTTTCACAAATAATTTATTATTTGACCTAAAAGCACTGTGTGCTGCTTTCAGCGACGAGTCTCACGACTCGACCCACTTACTCGAGACATCAAACATGTCACAAACTGGGGGATGCTCACTGGGGTATTGGTCTGGAGGTTTACAGTGTGTGGCGTGCAACGCGCCCATTACGAGAACGCGGCAGGGAAGAACGTGATCAGTCTTCCCTCATAACGGAAACATGATGATTACCACCTTTTGCACAACTCCACTTCTCCATTACTTAACTTCTTCCACTTCCTATGAGATCAGGGTGTGCTCAATAACTTATATAAATAGGTTTTCAACCTATACAAGTGTTATCAACACAAGTAGCCAGAAACCATTTTATGATACAAGTCATAAAACAACCATACCTAATACCAAAATTCTGATCTCAAACACCTTCTTCGCTTCCCACCCTAAGATCAACCCATCTCCTTCACCTTGTGACCGAATTGAATCTGGAACGACCATTTCTTGGTTTAGGCAAGAGTCTTACAGATTGATATCTCGAATCTAAAGTACTCCAGTGCAGTGCATTTGTTTAGGGTTTGAATTCGTTTCTCATCAACACACCCCAAATTTACCAAAAACAGCAGAGTCAATTCTTACCCCAAAACAGCTTGTTTGTATGATTATAGGTATAATATATCCATGCAAGGATCCACAACGGAATCAACCAAAATAGGAGGTGGTCTCTTGAGATATAAAATAACGTAATTCATTAAATCAAATTATAATATTTTAGACTAAATTGAGAGAAAATGACACTAAAATGGCAAGGTTTCACTGTTTCAAAATGTAGGTGTTGATGGTGGTTTTTAGTTCAGGGCTAAATCTGTAAAACCCTACATTTAATGTGTCGTCACTCTGCAAAGAAAAAGAGCCATGTAAAAGTGATGATTGTTCAACCTCTTCACTAGCGCAATTATTGAGCAACAAAGGGAGGTGTGGCCATGCCATAGGCCAGCCGATGCCATTTACAAGTGGCCACACTCATGCTGCTAAACCGGCCCACTTTCCATAGACCAATCAGGTTGCTTTAAACCCGCCACGACGCACTGGAAGTGTGGACACGCCCTAGCTTGCCGGCCCCACTTCCCATCGACCAATCAGGTCGCTCCAAAACCGCCACACTCATATCAGAAGTGTAGCCACGCCCATGCTTGGCCGGCCCTCTTATATTAACCAATCAGGCTGCTCCAAACTCGCCACAGTGTTGAAAAGGAGGAAACCACGCCAGATGGTCGCAAATCCAATTGGCTTCCAAAAAACCGTGCCCACATGCTAATGGCTTGCCAAACCTGCCAAAACATGCCAGACGCGCATACTAGGTGCACATGTCAAACGCGCATGCCAAAACATGCCAAAAACGCGCATGCCAAGCGCACATGCCAAACTCCCATGACAAACATGCCAAAACACGCATGCCAGGCGCACATGCCAAACGCGCATGCCAAACATACCAAACGCGCCACTTACCGCGAGAGCATGCCAAAACTTGCCAGCCCACTCTCCATGCGTGACCAGCTTCACAACGGACTTCATTTTGGCTAGCCTGAACCCTATGCGTGGTCATGCTCTAGTAGCGGTGGA
This sequence comes from Papaver somniferum, assembly GCF_003573695.1. NCBI lineage: Eukaryota > Viridiplantae > Streptophyta > Magnoliopsida > Ranunculales > Papaveraceae > Papaver > Papaver somniferum. The sequence goes on from NC_039365.1 coordinate 70,765,458, forward strand.
TAAAACCCTAATTCCTAATTGTGGCACAAAACTATGCCACCTCGGGCCCGCAACATCCTCCTGAATTCATCCTGAGTTTTACTGTCCGGCTGTTTTCACCTCCTAAACGAGTTCAAGACCTAAATATTCTCGCGAGGGGAGATAAGAAAAAAAAATTCTATCAGAATGGAGGGGCGGACCGTCAAAATCCGAGTTTGTATGAGAATTCTACAACGATTTTTGTAAGGGGCGCTAATTAGGGTTTCAGCATGCCAAACTCTAATTTAGACAAAGTTGTCGGGCGCCGACAGAAATTATCCATAATCAACGGCTACGCTTCCTCCTAAGATGCAATCTCAGCCGTCCAAGTTGGCCACCAAACTGACAGACTTGTGGCAACTTTTAAGCGAGCAGCCGCCTAAATCCAGTGGCCATGGCCACGCCAGGCGCCACATACATCACCATGCACGAACCATGCCAGTCACACCAGCCATGCCGCAATGCTGCTAGCGCGTTAAAGGCGCCACTGCCAACAGAAGGTATCCATAATCAACGGTTACCCTTTCTCCTGAGATGCAATCTCAGCCATCCAAGTTTGCCACCGAACTGACAGACTCGTGGAAGCTTTTAGGCGACCAGACGCCTAAATCCAGTGGTTATGGCTACGCCATGCGCCACTTACGCCACCGTGCCACTGCCATGCACAAGTCATGCCAGCCATGTCGCGATGGCACTGGCGCGCGTTAAAGGCACGACTATGCCATTATCAGGCGCCGACAGAAGGTAGTCATAATCAACGACTACCCTTCCTCATGAGATGCGATCTCAGCCATCCAAGTTTGCCACTGAACTGACATACTCGTGGAAACTTTTAGGCGACCAGCCTCCTAAATCCAGTGGTCATGGCTATGCCAGGCGCCACTTACGCCACCGTGCCACTGGCATGCACAATCCATGCCATCCATGCCGCAATTCCACTGGCGCGCGTTAAAAGCGCCACTACGCCATTATCAAGCGCTGACATAAGGTAGCCATAATCAACGGATACCCTTCCTCATGAGATACGATCTCAGCCATCCAAGTTCGCCACCAAGCAGGCAAGCTTGTGGCAAGTTTCAGGCGACCAACCAATAGCATCACATGTTATTTTCCTGCGGCAAGCCTATCAATTTTAATTTTCCGCACATAGCAAAGTGCTACATGTTTTCCACGGAAACACTCGAGACATCAAACATGTCACAAACTAGGGGATGCTCATCAGGGTATTGATCTGGCGGTTTACAGCATGCGGCGTGCAAAACACCCATTACAAGAAAGTGTCATAAAGCAGGGCGATTAGTAATGGCGAGAGCAGATCCACCTCTCTCATTATGGAAACATAAATCCCGAAGTTACACATTACTCTTACACCACTCAATCGCTTCCACTTCTTATGAGACCAGGGTACGTTTTATTTGCGACTTGTATAAATTGGTCTCACCTATTTCCACCAAACAACAAGTTTTGGTTAGGAGAATAATACCACATCCAGAAATCATCTGATAGCTTTTCATTCAGCTATCCAGTTCAACTTTCTGATACAAGTCACAAAACACCCACACTTCCAGAATCAACTATTCTGGTCTTAACACTTTCTTCGCTTCCCTCCCTAAGACCAGCCCTTCTTCTTCACTTTGTGACCGAAGCCTGGAACGACCATTTCTTGGTTTAGGCCAGGATTGTACAGATTGATCTCTCGAATCAAAAGTACTCTCGTGCAGTACATTATTTAGGGTTTAGACTTGTTTCTCATCCACACACACGAAATTACCGAAACCAGCAGAAACCGTTTTCACCCATAAACAATTGGCGACCACAGTGGGAGATTAATCTCTCGGTTACAATATCAATTTTCAATTCCCAATTTCATTTCCATTCCAATTGGTCTAAGGCAAAATTCAAACCCATTTTCAATTTCCTAAATTCCTCAAGATGGTTGATCTTAGGAATGCTTCAGAAACCCTTAGTCCCAATTTTACTTCTCCTAGCACCGAAAATACTCCGTATGTTATCCGTGAATCCGTTCTTTCATTCAAAACCATTGTCGAGTCTATGGAGTCTCGATATTTAACAACCATTCATGATTTGATGAAAATCCAGAATGATATTGTCGAGAATCAAGCTACTATTGTCAAGACGCAGGACGGAGTATTTATGCTTCTGAAAGCGCTCACGGCTCAACTGTCAAAGGAACCAACGCGTATTCATTCTGTAGTAAATGATATCAACCATTGATTTTGTATCAACGCTGATGGTGGTAGTCCCTTTACCAAGATTAATATTCCTACTCCTAGTGAAGATGATGAAGCCTATGGTCACGCTGAATGGAAAGGTATCCACCAAGCTAACTTGTCTGCTCATGAAGATAAAAAGATGTTTCCTCAAGATTATAAAGAAGACTTATGGGATTTATCACGTTCTCATCAGAGTCCTCGCAATGAAAAGGTGATTTCATTATGTTAGAGCATTGCTCGATCGAACTCGCATGCGTTGCTATCTCAAGCATGTTTGTCAATGTGAGTGATCAAAATTATAATTCTTGATTTCTAGTCTACTATAGCTAAGTCTCGGACTAGGATAGAAAGTGTAGTTGAGCTCAAGGACTTCATGGAGATTCATCATACAAGAAGAAGAACTACTCAAGGAACCGGTGGAACTTCTCGACAAAAAGGTATGTGAAGACTTGAACTTATCTGTCACTAAAAAGTCTATCTACTCTATCTCCTACATCTTGAGACAAAAAGTCGTATGCTATATATAGACTTAGATTATACACATTTGGTATTTCGAACCGAGTATTCCTCGCCTATCTATATCTCGAAATATGTGTTGGTAAGCGTTTCGCTTAGACCATGTTTATCTTTACCTAGTGACGTAAGTCATGATATGTTTCAATCACTTTGAAAATTGTTGTGACGAGAAATGGTGTAACAAATATATAACGTCCTCTAAGAATGTTCCAATGGTTGGAATGAGAGTTTAGATTACATAACCGATGATGGACATAAGTATCGTTGTGGAAACACATATGTGCATAAGTCCTATCCCTTGAATCAAAGTTTGCAAACTTTTTTGATCAAGAGAAACTGGAAGAATGGTTGTTTCCAAGTCCGCGAACTGCCGAACTTCTCATACCAAGAAATTCTGCTGGAGTTGACAAACTTGTTGCGTGACTACCAGTCTGCGAACCCAGTCCGCGAACCGGCGGAAAGTCTTTGCCGATATTTTCTGCTAGAGTTTATAAACTCTGCCCGGTTGCTTAAGTCCGCGAACCTAGTATGCGAACTTAAGAAGTTTATATATCTGGAGATGATTTCTGAACTTCAACTTATAAAGACTAAGGAATGCAATTTGCAAACCGTGGCTATAAAGTTCATGAACCGATTCGAGTGTATCAAATCATCTTTGCTTCAATTGTGTCTTGTGTAGTACATAAGATTTCCTTGAAATTGAAAAACTCTCTAACTAGTTCATTTGAGTCATTTGAACTAGTAATGGTGAAGAAGAATATGGTTGGTATGAAATGCTCATATGGCTAACCTTTTAGTTAACTATTGTTGAACCAACAATGTACACGTTTGGGTACGGTTAACAAACCTAGAAGCGTGCATTTCATTTGTGTATAACAAGCTAAGTTTTCGATCTAACGGTTGAGAAATATTAGCTTGAATCTAAATCAGGTTTTCATCTAACGGTGGATATTGTTTGCTTTGTGACCAAGGAGAAACCCTGATTTGAAAGACTATATAAGGGGACATCTAGCAACTCTGCAAAACTAATCCCCACACTTCAGTGTGATACTAGTTTACGTGCTAGAGTCGTGTCTCCTTTAACCTTTGGTTTTCTTCTTCTAAAACCAGTTTAACGACTTAAAGACTTCATTGGGATTGTGAAGCCAGGCCGATGCTACTTTTATCGTAGTTGCATGATCTTAGCTTGCATATTCTATCGTACGAGTACAATCAGATTGATTGGCTTGAGACTAATATCTCTGATAGGCAAGATATAAAAAGTAGTCACAAACATCTTCGTCTCATTGTTTGTGATTCCATAAAATCTTGTTTCGCTACCATACGATTAAGATTGTTGTGAGGTGATTGATTTATCTAGGCTTTTCTTCTGGAATATAAGACCGGATTATCAATTGGTTCCTGTTCACCTTGATTATTATGAAAACACGGAACAAAAACTTTAGGGTTTTTCTGTGGGAGACAGATTGATCCTTTGATAGACTTGTCTATGTGAGACAGATTTGTTTATTGTCAAATCATGTGATTTTGGGTCGTAGCAATTCTTAGTTGTGGGTGAGATCAGCTAAGGGAATCAAGTGCGCAGTATCCTGCTGGGATCAGAGGCGTAGGGAGTACAATTGTACATTGGATCAGTGGGATACTGATTGGGGTTAAACTACAGTCCAGTCCTAAGTTAGCTAGTGTCTGTAGCGGCTTAATACAGTGTGATATGGACTAGGTCCCGGGGGTTTTCTGCATTTGCGGTTTCCTCGTTAACGAAATTTCTGGTGTCTGTGTTATTTCTGTTTCCGCATTATATTGTTTTATCTTTACAATTGAAATAATACAGGTTGTGCGTTAGATCATCAATTAGAGTAATCCAACCTTTGGTTGTTGATTGTTATTGATCGATCCTTGGATATTGGTCTTTGGTACCATCCAAGTTATTCCTTGTATTTGATTAGTACTCGCAGTTTCTGTTTGAGGAAATCAAATCAAGAGAGAGATATATAAACTCGTTGATGTACTTTTAATTGATTGATTCTTGTTGATTCTCTTAAAAGTATATTCAAGTTTGTCCATACAGATTGCTAAGAGAAGTATTGGGTGGTGTTGTTAGACCCCGGCTTTTTCAATTGGTATCAGAGCAGGCAAACACGTTCAAGACCTTACAAGTCTATGTTTGTATCAATCTGAGTCTGAGGTCAGAATCTCTTATGCATACCAGGATGCCTCCTAAAGCTTTTAACTATGTCAGTTGTCTCGAGAATACCTCAAAGGATTGTTCCTTAGTTGATTCTTCCAAATCCCGAGGTAGGAAGATTGTCTCATCTTGTGTTGATCACTCTTCCTCCAATGAGACATTAGACACAATGGCGAAAGCTGAAATGGAGCTCACCAGAATCGCAAAAAATTCTAATGAGTTTGTTGAGCTTCATAATCATGATGAACTCATCGACGAATTTGAAAAGTCTATTGATCGAGCACGTGTACTCTATAACATTATTGAGTCCTTCTCTAAGGATATTGAGAAACTTCTTCAAGAGAATAATCTACAGCGTGAAAAGATTTGTGATATTGAAAAGGTTATCAAAGAAGGCTCAATTAGAGAAAAACGTTTGATCAAGACGCATTCATCTGATCTTGACGGACTTCGTGTTGAAACAGAGAAGCTAGATGCATCACTTTCACTAGCCCATGAACAGTGTATAACCTTGGAAAAGGAAAACTCTGTCTTAAGGAAAAATTCTTCTGTTCCTCTTGACATACAGTACATGAAGAAATATCCTCCAAAGGAAGATTGTGTCGAGAAAAGTTTATATAACTTACAATCTTCTCACCGGGCTATAAAGTTAAAACAAGTGCCGTCTATTGCGTCTTCTCCACGAACCTGTACTTTCTGTGGAAAATGGAATCACTATGATATCCGTTGTTTTGCCAGGAAGAAACAAATTTCTAAACTTCGTAATTTGCTTCTTTCCACTGTCAATGGGGTAAATAGTCAGTCGACTACTGCAGTGAATCTCATGCTCACAAAACACCAGACATCTTATAAAAATGATCTCCTTCCTAGGAATCATTATAGGACTTCTATGCATTCTAGTGGTATAAAGTCTTATGATGTTTATGAAAGCATGACATGTGCTTATAAGAACAACTCTGGTGAACCTAATTCTAGAGTTTGGAAACCCATCTCGGAAAATCCTCTTGAACCAATCTCTAGAGGTCCTAGACTCAGTAATCAGAAATATCCTTCTCTTGAGCTTTCAGGAAGAGCTATGAGAAATTTCCCTAAAAATGGAAACTACCATGGGAAGACAAGAAATGCTGAGATCAGATATCCTGGTGGAAATCACAACTACTCTCTCAAAACCTATGGTGATACTATGTCTCCCTCTGCTACCTAGTAGCAGAAAGTTCCATTCTTGTATTTAACTTGAGAGATACAAGGATGATGTTTGAGAGATGCTTAAGTAATTAGCTGAGTTCCGTTAGTTTGTATGTTTGATATCCCTTGATGTGAGTTTTTAGTATTTCCTTCCTTCTTGACTATGACCTTTCTTTTTGGGCTGAAATTTTTTGAAAGCGACACGGTATGCAGTTTTCCTGATTGGGTCCATTCTTTGGCGTATGGATTAGTCCACGAACGTCCATATCTCCTCAAGGAACTCTAGGGTTTCCATCTAAGGTATACACTTGAATATATATATATATATATTTCATATATGTGTTCATTAATCTTCAAGAAAGGAACTCAATGGAAATTGTTCCCAAAGAAGAAGTTAACCCTACTGTAGAGGATGATCTCAAAGAAAGTGATTCTGCTCAAGAGTTTATTCTATTGGTTGTTTCGTGAGGTACTTTATGTTGAGAATTCTTGAACTAAATTAATCATCTTGTTTGGTTATTTAGTTATTGCTCATAAGTCTTCTTATGTCGAGCATAATCAATTAAGTTGATCACTTTTGTGTTTAATTTGATTGCATATTCCGATTAAATTAATCATGGGTTTACTTGTGATTAATTTGATTGAGTTTTTGGATATAGAAAATCATTCTCATGGTTTTTGGTGTCCAATTAAAATCCTTCTTTTCTTTTGAAATTAAGGTCGCTCTTGTTGTTCCCCTGGGAATGATATCAAATAGGGGAGAGTTCTTTTGAACTTGTGCTTAATGGTCATATCTTGAGGGGTGTGCGGCTGTGGAATTTTAAAAGGGTTATCTTGTATATTTAAACTCCTTGATGAATGCTATTAGCTTCGGTTATATGATTGCATCTAAATTAGATGGTATGTATTTTCTTTTAGTCATGAAATGTCTCTTACGGAAATTTCATTATGATCCCGTTCTTGTACCTTTGCCAATTTTATTGACAAAAAGGGGGAGAATTAATATGTAGTTCACACTACAAATACATATAGTTTTCGGATCATTGTGTAAGGGGGAGTGGTTTCCATGTGAGATGGAGTATTGACTAAGGGGGAGTGATACATATCACCATAGTATTATTGTTGAAGTTTTGATACAATTGTACTTTGACACTGTGTAATAATACTATGACATTGGATAACAATGATCGAGACCGATGCTTTGTCACTGTTATAGCTAAGGATCTTCAACAAAGGTGATGCTAAACTTACAACCTTTGGGATCATTGGAGTACTTGGAAGTGACGAAGATTTCGAGGAATGTTGAAGATTAGACGTGGGAATAGGAGCTACTAAAGTTTCTTTATCTTTTTTGTATTCCATATGTATTGATAGTTTTGTCACTAAAATTGACAAAGGGGGGGATTGTTAGAGCATTACTCGGTCGAACTCGCATGCGTTTCTATCTGAAGCATGTTTGTCAATGTTAGTGATCAAAACTATAAGTCTTGATTTCTAGTCTACTATAGATAAGTCCCGGACTAGGATAGAAAGTGTAGTTGAGCTCAAGGACTTCATGGAGATTCATCATACAAGAAGAATAACTACTCAAGGAACCGGTGGAACTTCTCTAAAAAAGGTATGTGAAGACTTGAACTTATCTGTCACTAAAAAGTCTATCTACTCTATCTCCTACTTCTTGAGACAAAAAGTCGTATGCTATATATAGACTTAGATTATACACACTTGGTATTTCGAGCCGAGTATACCTCGCCTATCTATATCTCGAAATATGTGTTGGTAAGCGTTTCGCTTCGACCATGTTTATCTTTACCTAGTGACGTAAGTCATGATATGTTTCAATCACTTTGAAAATTTCTTTGACGAGAAATGGTGTAACAACTATATAACGTCCTCTAAGAATGTTTCAACGGTTGGAATGAGAGTTTAGATTACATAATCAATGATGGACATAAGTATTATTGTGGAAACACATATGTGCATAAGTCATATCCCTTGAACCAAAGTTTGCGAACTTTGTTGATCAAGAGAAACCGGAAGAATGGCTTGTTGCCAAGTCCGCGAACTCAGTCCACGAACTGCCGAACTTCTCATACCGAGAAATTCTGCTGGAGTTGACAAACTTGTTACGTGACTACCAGTATGCGAACCCAGTCCGCGAACCGGCGGAAAGTCTTTGCCGAGATTTTCTGCTGGAGTTTGTAAACTCTACCCGATTTCTTAAGTCCACGAACCTAGTGTGCGAACTTAAGAAGGTTATTTATCTGAATATGATTTGCGAACTTAAACTTATAAAGACTAAGGAATGCAATTTCCAAACCGTGGCTATAAAGTTCATGAACCGATTCGAGTGTACCAAATCATCTTTGCTTCAATTGTGTCTTGTGTAGTACATTTTAAGATTTCCTTGCAATTGAAAAATCTCTAACTAGTTCATTTGAACTAGTTATGGTGAAGAAGAATATGGTTGGTATGAAATGCTCATATGGCTAACCTTTTAGTTAACTATTGTTGAACCAACAATGTACACGTTTGGGTACAGTTAACAAACCTAGAAGCGTGCATTTCATTTGTGTATAACAAGCTAAGTTTTCGATCTAACGGTTGAGAAATATCAGCTTGAATCTAAATCAGGTTTTCATCTAACGGTGGATATTGTTTGCTTTGTGACCAAGGAGAAACCCTGATTTGAAAGACTATATAAGGGGACATCTAGAAACTCTGCAAAACTGATCCCCACACTTCACATGTGATACTAGTTTGCTTGCTAGAGTCGTGTCTGCTTTAACCTTTGGTTTTCTTCTTCTAAAACCAGGTTAACGACTTAAAGACTTCATTGGGATTGTGAAGCCAGACCGATACTACTTTTATCGTAGTTGTGTGATCTGATCTTGCATCTTATATCTTACGAGTACAATCATATTGATTGGCTTGAGATTAATATCTCCGATAGGCAAGATATAAAAAGTAGTCACAAACATCTTCGTCTCATTGTTTGTGATTCCGCAATATCTTGTTTCGCTACCATATATTAAGATTGTTGTGAGGTGATTGATTTATCTAGGATGTTCTTCGGGAATATAAGACCGGATTATCAATTGGTTCATGTTCACCTTGATTATTTTCAAAAGACGGAACAAAAACTTTAGGGTTTTTCTGTGGGATACAGATTGATCCTTTGATAGACTTGTCTATGTGAGACAGATTTGTTTATTGTCAAAGCCTGCAATTTTGGGTCGTATCAAATCTTAGTTGTGGGTGAGATCAGCTAAGGGAATCAAGTGCGCAGTATCCTGCTGGGATCATAGGCGTAGGGAATACAACTGTACCTTGGATCAGTGGGAGACTGATTGTGGTTCAACTACAGTCCAGTCCGAAGTTAGCTTGGAGTAGGCTAGTGTCTGTAGCGGCTCAATACAGTGTGTGTTCAATCTGGACTAGGTGTCGGGGTTTTTCTGCATTTGCGGTTTCCTCGTTAACAAAATTTTGGTGTCTGTGTTATTTCAGTATCCACATTATATTTTTTTATCTTTATAACTGAAATAATACGGGTTGTGTGTTAGATCATCAATTAGAGTAATCCAACCTTTGGTTGTTGATTGTCATTGATTGATCCTTGGATATTGGTCTTTGGTACCATCCAAGTTATTCCTTGTATTTGATTAGTACCCGCAGTTTCTGTTTGAGGAAATCAAATCAAGATAGAGAGATATAAACTCGTTGTTGTACTTTTAATTGATTAAGTCTTGTTGATTCTCTTAAAAGTATATTCGAGTTTGTCCATACAGATTTCTAAGCGAAATATTGGATGGTGTTTTTAGACCCACGCTTTTTCATATTATGTGTATCCTTCCTGGAGGATATCAATTCCCATATTGCATCAGAAGCTATTAAGAGATCCGCTGCTGCTTTACTCAGTCGATACGAACCGCTCCGGAATGAAGAAGCTCGTAAAGACGTTCAGGAAAGCAGGCGTCTTCCTAATAAAATATCCAGCCTCCAGTCAATCGCTAATGAAAAAAGAAAGAAAAACTCCAGCAGCGGAACAACAACCCAAATGTGCGGCACTAGCGCATCAGATGGATTCACACCAAAAGGTCACGTCTAAGGTTTCTATGCGACAACAAGAAACCTGATATGCTTCTCCAAACTTCATGTTCCCGATGGAGAAGATAATCGAACTCCTGGAAGTATGGATTCAAGTCGATGCCGTCAAACTACCGCTTGTTATGCGCCTACCAGCTGAAGAACAAATGGAAAATCCCAAGTATTTCTATTACCACAGGTTCGTCAATCATCCTACTAGTGAATGCAATGCTCTGAAACGCATCGTCCAAGAAAAGATAGATTCAGGGGTATTGCGCCTGGGGACTGGAGATCCTCCGTCTTTTCGCGGATCGACATAAAGTTGTTACATAGACAATAAAGGACGACTGGGGACTTCTCGCGGACAGGAGCCAGAGCCGCCGCTACTCCTAATATTTCTTCGAGCATGGCGCCTCCAATCATTACCAGGGGTGCCACCACTTCTTCGTAAGGACGCGAGGCTGGAGGAGACATAGGAAACCAACCTTTACCATTACCATTATCGATTTAATGGAGAGACAGGATGTTCTTTCCAAGACTTAGACGGACATGGACACAACTCAGAAGTAGCCGCTTCAACATTCTCTCCAGAAGCCGCTCCGCTTCAACGTTCTCTCCAGAAGTCACTCCAGCAGCTGCCCCGCCTCAACGTTCCGCTCCATAAGCCTCAACTTCCTCTCCAGGAGCCGAAGCCGCTTCAACACACTCCTCCCTGTCAAGGATCGTGATCGCAGCCAGCCAAGGTTCATAGTTGTGGCCACCTTTTGTTTCATCCCATCAAAGACCCGGGGACTTTTGTTCGTTTATCAACCTATTATCATCCTGATGTCATCACTAACACCTGATGCTGCTCACTCACGGAGGAGCCTAAAATACCCAAAGCCCAATCATGCGCGAAGGGCGTGCCTAGTGGAGACAGAGCTAAGTAACTATCCTTAAACTAAATGTTTTACATCTATTAGGCATATTCAATAAATTTTAAATATCTTAATGTTGAGACGTGCAAATTCCTCAACACCACTATTGTGTTGTCGGACTTTCAGCATCAACACGCTTTTCTCTTAGTGTTGAGATGTGCAAATTCCTCAACACTCACCACTGTGTTGCCGGGAATGAACACATCCTTTTCTTTTAGTGTTGAGACGTGAAAATTCCTCAACACTCACCACTGTGTTGCCGGGAATCAACACATCCTTATCTCTTAGTGTTGAGACGTGCAAATTCCTCAACACTCACCACTGTGTTGTCGGGCATCAACACATCCTTTTCTCTTAGTGTTGAGACGTGCAAATTCCTCAACACTCACCACTGTGTTGTCGGGAATCAACACATCCTTTTCTCTTAGTGTTGAGACGTGCAAATTCCTCAACACTCACCACTTTGTTTCCGGGCATCAACACATCCTTATCCCTTAGTGTTGATACGTGCAAATTCCTCAACACTCACCACTGTGTTGCCAGGCATCAACACATCCTTATCTCTTATTGTTGAGACGTGCAAATTCCTCAACACTCAGCACTGTGTTGTCGGGCATCAACACATCCTTATCTCTTAGTGTTGAGACGTGCGAATTCCTAAACACTCACCACTGTGTTTCCGGGCATCAACACATCCTTTTCTCTTAGTGTTGAGACCTACAAATTCCTCAACACTCACCACTGTGTTGCCGGCCATCAACACATCCTTTTCTCTTAGTGTTGAGACGCGCAAATTCCTCAACACTCACCATTGTGTTTCCGGGCATCAACACATCCTTATCTCTTAGTGTTGAGACGTCCAAATTCCTCAACACTCACCACTGTGTTGCCGGGCATCAACACATCCTTTTCTCTTAGTGTTGAGACGTGAAAATTTCTCAACACTCACCACCGTGTTGTCGGGCATCAACGCATCCTTTTCTCTTAGTGTTGAGACGTGCAACTTCTTCAACACTCACCACTGTGTTTCCGATCATCAACACATCATTTCTCTTAGTGTTGAGATGTGTAAATTCCTCAACACTCACTACTGTGTTGCCAGGCAAAATGCCTCAACACATTTTTCCTCTTAGTGTTGAGACGTTCAAATTCCTCAACACTCACTACTATGTTGTCATGCATACTTCCTCAATACATTATAGTGTTGACGGCTCCACCACCTCAACACTCATCTTTGTATTCAAGGATCGCTGCACAAACAATACATGGCACCAGTACTCCGTGGCCAAGACAGAAGTGCGCCAACACAAATATTACAGACTGCTCATGTCTCTGGCCAAAGGTCAATCGAATTTTTCTGGTAATCTTCTCATGTCTTGCCCTTTCGATTCTTTATCATTTTTATGTCACCATCTCATGCTTACACCGCAACAATTCCACTGTTAGGTGCTAAGCAGTGGACTTAATATTGATGGTGGTTTTTAGTTCAGGGCTAAATCTGTAAAACCCTACATTTAATGTGCCGTCACTCTGCAAAGAAACAGAGCCATGTAAAAGTGATGAGTGTTCAACCTCTTCACTACTGCATTTATTGAGAAACAAAGGGAGGTGTGGCCATGCCATAGGCCAGCCGGCGCCACTTGCAAGTGGACATACTCATGCTGCTAAACCAGCCCCCTTTCCATCGAAAATCAGGTCGTTTTAAACCCGCCACGACACACTGGAAGTGTGTCCACGCCCTAGCTTTCCGACCCCACTTCCCATCGACCAATCAGGTCGCTCTAAAACCGCCACACTCACACCAGAAGTGTAGCCACACCCATGGTTGGACGACCCTCTTATATTAACCAATCAGGTTGTTCCAAACTCGCCACAGTGTTGAAAAGGAGGAAACCACGCCAGATGTTCGCAAAGCCAATCGGCTTCCAAAAAACCGTGTCCACAAGATAATGGCTTGCCAAACCTGCCAAAACATGCCAGACGTGCATACCAGGTGCACATGCCATATGCGCATGCTAAAACATGCCAAAAACGCGCATGCCAAGCGCACACGCCAAACATGCATGCCAAACATACCAAACGCGACACTTACCGCGACAGCATGCCAAAACCTGCCGACCCACTATCCGTGCTAGAGACCAGCTTCACAACAGACTTCATTTTGGCTATCCTGAACCCTAGGCGCGTCCATGCTCTAGTGGCGGTGGATAAAACCCTAATTCCTAATCGTGGCACAAAACTATGCCACCTCGGGCCAGCAACATCCCTCCCGAATTCTTCCTGAGTTTTACTGCCGGGCTGTTTTCACCTCCTAAAAGAGCTCAAACCCTAAATATTCCCGCGTGGGGAGATAGGAAATTCTTTTCCGATCAGCATGGAGGGGAGGACCGTCAAAATACGAGTTTGTATAAGAATTCTACAACGATTTTAGTAAAGGGCGCTAATTAGGGTTTCGGCATGCCAAACCCTAATTTAGACAAAGTTGTCGGGCACCGGCAGAAGGTAGCCATAATCAACGGCTACCCTTCCTCCTGAGATGCAATCTCAGCCGTCCAAGTTGGCCACCAAACTGACAAACTTGTGGCAACTTTTAGGCGACCAACCGCCTAAATCCAGTGGTCATGGCCACGCCAGGCGCCACTTACATCACCATGCACGAGCCATGCCAGCTACACCAGCCATGCCGCAATGCTGCTAGCGCGTTAAAGGCGTCACTGCCAACAGAAGGTAGCCATAATCAACGGCTACCCTTCCTTCTGAGATGCAATCTCAGCCATCCAAGTTAGTCACCGAGCTAACAGACTCGTGGAAACTTTTAGGCGACCAGCCGCCTAAATCCAGTGGCCATGGCTACGCCAGCTACTTACGCCACCGTGCCACTGGCATGTACAAGTCATGTCATCCATGTCGCGATGCCACTGGCGCGCGTTAAAGGCACGACTACGCCATTATCAGACGCCGATAGAAGGTAGTCATAATCAACGGCTACCCTTCCTCATGAGATGTGATCTCAGTCATCCAAGTTTGCCACTGAACTGACTGACTCGTGGCAACTTTTAGGCAACCAGCCGCCTAAATCCAGTGGCCATGGATACGCCAGGCTCCACTTACGCCACCGTGTCACTGGCATGCACAAGCCATGCCAGCCATGCCACAATGCTACTGGTGCGCGTTAAAAGCGCAAGTATGCCATTATCAGGCGCCGACAGAAGGTAGTCATAATCAACGACTACCCTTCCTCATGATATACGATATCATCCATCCAAGTTCTCCACCGAGCTGGCAAGCTTGTGGCAAGTTTCAGGCGACCAGCCAATGGCATCACATGCTATTTTCCTGCGGCAAGCCTATCAATTTTAATTTGCCGCACGTAGCAAAGTGCTACATGTTTTCTACGAAAACACTCGAGACATCAAACATGTCACAAACTAGGGGATGCTCATCAGGGTATTGGTCTGGCGGTTTACAGCGTGCGGCGTGCAAAACGCTCGTTACAAGAAAGTGTCGTGAGCAGGGCGGTTAGTAATGGAAAGGAGTAATGGCGTGAGAGGATCCATCTCCCTCATTATGGAAACATAAATCCTGACGTTACACATTACTCTTCCACCACTCAATCTCTTCCACTTCTTATGAGACCGGGGTATATTTTATTTGCGATTTGTATAAATAGGTCTCACCTATTTCCACCAAACAACAAGTTTTGGTCAGGAGAATAATACCACATCCAGAAATCATCTAATAGCTTTTCATTCAGCTATCCAGTTCAACTTTCTGATACAAGTCACGAAACACCCACATTTCCAGAATCAACTATTTTGGTCTCAACACTTTCTTCGCTTCCCTCCCTAAGACCAGCCATTCTCCTTCACTTTGTGACTGAAGCAAGTCTGGAACGGCCATTTCTTGGTATAGGCCAGGATTGTACAGATTGATCTCTCGAATCAAAAGTACTCCCGTGCAGTACATTGTTTAGGGTTTAGAATTGTTTCTCATCCACACACACGGAATTACCGAAACCAGCAGAAACCGTTTTCACCCATAAACAGTAGGATGTATATATTTATTCCGGGTACCCAATACCCGTGGATATCGGCCGCATACCCCATTAGAATCCGATATAAATCGGTTCTTTGCCAACCATAAAGTGGTCTGATGGATGGCAAGCTCCCTCCCACTACGAAGGTAGGGGTTCGAACCTCGTAACTGGCAGAAATAACTCCTTATAAGAAGTTAAGGATGTAACCAAGACAATTATTCCAAACCATCAAAAGAAAAATCAATTTTTAATCGGGTCTACCCGTCGGGTAGTAAAATTACTACTATTCCAATATTAGGATCCGGAATCGGACCCATAACACCCGGTTCCGATCCAGGTTCGGGTAATTGGGCACCCATTGACGACCCTAACCTCACTCCTCCTTCGTGTGAATTTAGATTCCAAGCCCCATTGATATTTATATTAATCCAATTCCTACGTGGAGCAACCCAAAACGAATCAGTTTGAGAGGATATAATTTCCACGATTTCGTTTTTATCCGTATTAATCTTATTAATATAAAGAAAAGTTGGCCACAAAAGGACAAAATAGCTTGGTGTAATCTTGATATTACAAATCTGACCTCAAATATCAACTACCTCTCTTCACATATATTTAAGGGTAAGATGTACGTTAAATTGATATTTATATATTTACAAAAATGCTATTGTTTTAAAAACGTATCAAAATTTTAAAAACTTGATATCTTTCAAAATACATATCGGATTTTTTTAAAATTAACATATTTGGAAAGCTCATTGAATTACCTATGTAATGAGTACAAATAAGAACATTAAATTTTATTTTATGCAAAAATATGATTGCTATCATTTTTGGTTTTGTAAAAGAATCAAATTCAAGCATGTGTCTTCACTAATTAATATAGAAATTATTACTCTTGTAAAAATATAATAATTATATATAAATAGTTGGGTTCCTATCAAAAAAAATTGAGGAAATAAATAATAGATAATAGTTGGGTACATGGTGCCACCACCAACCTTTCTTATCTGATTCAACACAATACGATCATCACCCACTTTAACTAGTTATATGATAAAACAAGAGCATCCAGTTATAGAACATAAGAAATTAATTAGAGCTGATGAGAAGCAAAAATAAGAAAATTATAATACAAGAATTAACCCGATGGAGTATTTAGGAAAAGGACATTAATGGGGTGACATTTGATGAGATAAGAAAAGTAATATGGATCTTGTTTTTAGGTCATGACATTATATCAGAAAACACTGCTCGATCGTCTCATATAACAATCCAGCTAGTTAGTGATCTTCTCCGTCAATTTGACTGCTTATTAATAAATAATAATTAGAGCATATTTTAAGTTCGAGGTAGTAATAATAACAATGATGTTAATACAATGATTTAATTTATATCATAACCAATAAAATATTGTCACGGATCTTTGAGCTCAGTAAGCTGCTGGAGAAAGAAAAAGGTGTCGCTGCAATATACAGCAAAGGACACGTATATATAAGTCGATGACACTTGTGTACGGAAACATACGTGACATTCATTAATACGTAGTTACGTACCGTGTAATGATTAAACTACTCAACTATTAATTAAAAACGGGTAGTTAGCTCAGCGGGTTATTCTCGTTCCTTAAAAGTTGAGGGGATCCAAGAGGCCCCAGGTTCGGCTCCCCGATGACATAATATTACAGAATTTAAGCTGGAAGGTAGAGTTAGTTTGTCCCCCTTGTGACAAAACAGTCTCGTATTCGCTTCAGCTCCCTTGGCTGGTTCTCAGGTAGAGTCAGCTTGTTCCGCTTGTGACATAATCAGTTCCCTATCCGCTTCGCTCCCTTGGCTGGTTCCTCATGAGACTCGCTCCGCTTCGGCTCCCTTGGCTAGTTCCTGAGGCGCTCCAGGAGGCCCCAGGTTCGAATCCCGATGGCATAATATTAGAGAATTTAACATGGAAGGTAGAGTTAGCTTTCCCTCCTTGCTGACATAAATAACCCCCTACCCGCTTCGGCTCCCTTGGCTAGTTCCTCATGCATGAGACTCGCTGGTAGGATAGCACGACAACCTGTTCAACTAATGCAGTAGTACGTCATTGGATCTTAACTTGTTAGGCTTCCAGCTTAGTTTCATATAACAATCGTTATTCAATAATAATGTTTATAAAAAAAATATTAGTTCGTTATTTTATTTTTTTCAAAAAAGATGCAAGCCTCACATATATTGATACTAATATTCCGATTTAAAATCGAGATCAACTACATGATTGACAAGGGAGTTTACATTAATCGTTTGAATCATAAAGATTTTACAGAAACAAAAACACCATAATTACAGGACATGATTCCAAGTATAACCCTAATCATTTCCTGCAAATCTCTATCTATCAGAACAAGTAATAGGACCAGTACAAATGGCCTGGTTTGGGTTATAAGTAACACCCCCAAGCCATAAAACAAGTCTACATATTGTAGAGATGTTAGAATCAAAAGACCCAACTATTTGTCAAGGATTTTTTTCCAAAACAAAAGAAAACTTATGACATGTAGGTGCAAAAGAATCCATAGATCCAACCTTTGGTCAAGAGCTCATTCAAAGTTACACTAACAATGATAACCTAAATTTGCTACTATGAATCGAAATCGGTCAGAATCTGTAGGTATCTTCATCAGAATCGGTCTTCTGGAACCAGTTGTTGTAAGTCAATTTGGTGTTACAGTTGCTGCTATTGTCTTTTGAGAACTTGGAAAACTTGTTCTTGCTGCTGCCGGTCTTGAGATCTTGGCGATGTCATTGTTCATGATGAACTTCATCAAAAACATTAAGAGCCAGATGCAAAAAAACAACAAAATACATAAAATCAATACCCAAAACCGAAAACATTTTACGGAATGGAAACCTAATTCTATTACTGAGATTAAAAAGAAAAAGCAAAAACAAATCTATACCTCAGTAGAGAAACAAATTAAAGAGAACCTAGATTTAGAAACCAAAAACACTTAACCACTTGAATCAGAAAGGAGATACGATTGTGAGAAAGTAAATGATATATTTTAGGAGAAAGATTGGCTTAGATTTGCTCCGGCGGCGGCTAGGTTTTGAGTATTTCTCTTATCGCATGAAAGAGAAAGAGAATCTTAACTAGCGGACAACACTTGAATGATTAGTTCGTTATGACTGCCTAAAATAAAGAATTGATCCACACCTTTGATAAAAATTTCTTAACAAATGTTAATTTGACATATCCATTAAATAGTTAAGTAGTTGAACAAATTGTAACTTGCAAAATATACATCATACATGTGACAAGATCTCAAACCGGTAGCAGTATAAACCCTTACAACCACCAAAGAAGTACCGATTCTAACTTATTTAATCTCGAGGCAGTATTGTACGAACATCTAGGTTGAGATCATGACGCGTTGATGTGACTGGGCAGCTGGAAAGAACCATTACATGCATGCAAACCTATCTACTCATCATTTAATGCCTCCACCAACCTCCACATAACCATGTCGGCCACGTGGGAGGCTCCTGGTGAAGCAAACGACACCAAGCGAGATCGTAAAACTATCCTGGTATCCAATCTGGAAGATTATAAGAGCGCATGACGACTTTAGAGAAGGGGTTGGACATTTTAAGGAGAGGAGAGCTAGGAAAAGAGAGAGAAAGATTGTAATACTGAGTGTTTCCCTTTACTGTGTCAAGATCTCGTTGTAACCTTAACAATCAATAGTAAGATCTCAAACTCATTATCCCCATGGATATAGGCTTTGGCTGGACCACGTTAAATCACTTGCGCCATTTACATTATCAACACTTTTACATTATCAATATTTTTACAATTTTAGCACGCATTTTTCTTAACTGACATTTATTTATCTTATACAAATGGATTTGCTTGAGCGCACCACAACCCTTGTTAGATTCACTAGTTTGGTTTTTAGCGGCTACATAATTGATCCCAATGCTACGCGTACACACATTAGATATTATTGTCAATATATATGTTTAAAGTCTCATGGGCATGTTTAAGGTGTTAGATGCGATTCCATTGTTAAAATAATCTTACATGTATGTAACTTCATTTATGTGCTCTTATAACACCAGATCATGTGATGTATATGATATATCCCCATGATATATATCTATAAATAAGATTATACTCCAAGCTAAGGGTCGAACACAAATGAATAGATATTGCTTCTACTTTCATGCTCTTCTCTCTCGCTACTTCATTTATATTTTGTTATGCTTTCATGTGAAAAAAAAATTAATAATAGGATCTTTAAAGACTACTTGGTTTGCGAAATCTCTAATTAAGATACACCACTATGAAGAATCTCCTACAGATAACATAAGAAAATGTTATAATTACGTAACTAAGTTCTTAGCAAAAAAGAAAAAAGTTCTTGCAACAAAAAATGAACAACCAACTGTTTTGTCTCACTATTTGTGCAAAAACAACAACAAAAAAACTCTCTTCAGTCTTCACTATAAAAACAGTTGCTGAAAACTAGGTTCCGACAAGCATATAAGTAGGATGCCAAAACATATCATGACTTGATATAGCTTGACGTAATTTTGAAAAGATAGATCTAGCATGTGTGACGCATGAAAACGTGAAATTGTAGTATTACACATAAAATACACGAAATAATCATTGTGGTATATAGATCTATCATTTTGTGGTTAAAAGTATATGAAATAGTCTTCCATAAGACCACCATATTTGAACTGCCGTCCTCTATAGGCTCGGTCATGACCATCGCTGCTAATATTGGATCCATTGAAAAGGTGCTCTATGCCTCACACAAAATACGAAACCCAATGGACAACATGACCTTATATTTGCAACTGAGATCTAGCAGATAACAACCACGACACTACCATTGGTTCAGAAATGTAAAACTCCCGAAGAAGCCGGAAAATACCTTCCTTCATCTACTTTCATACAGGAAGGTTAAAAAAAAAATCATAACATCGCCGCGATACATATTTGTCTCCCCTTTAGGCATCACGAGTAATGCACGCAATTGCAGCTCTGTTAAAGAACAACTGTCAAGCATCAAAATCGTTAACGTCATTATGGACGTGTTGTGATGTGCCAATCTAATAAATACATCGATAGAGAACACGACACAAGCACAACATAAAACGTTAAGTAACATGATGCAACATGATAAAAAAGCATGTCACAATACCCGTAGACACGACATTACACACCATAATTTTTATGTATATTCACATAAATATTTCTGTTTTTGCCAATTGATATGTTGATTAAGTTCTATAGCAATACATAAAACATCGGAATGTACTAAGTTACTGACAAATTTTCAAGAAAAATAATGTTGATGATATAAAAGACATACTATAAGTTTATTTAAGTATAATAGCATACTTTTCTGAAAAATATATTGTTGTCATAAAAGACATTCATTCGATGATAAATAGATACAATGTAAATCAAGAAAGATTATTAGTCAAAAGCTCAAAATTTTACAGTCTCTTAATGTGCATTAAATGGTACAACCCTCATGGGATATTGGGGTAATACCTTGAGAGGGAAATTGACAACGTGTTTGAGAACTATATCCAAGTGTGCCTCTAAAAGATACTTAAAGCATCGTGTTTAGATATGTATCCTAGGTGAAGATGAAAAAAATTAAAGTACGATAAAGTTTATTAATATGATCCACATAAATTCAAAACATAATTTATGTTTTAAAACCATCACCATTAGAGCTTGATTAAGTATGAATACGTATAAAATTTTCTTGTTTTTATTAGGAAGATTAAAAATAGCAGTTTTAAAAATTCAAAAAACAAGATGTGGGTTTGGATGGGAGTATCTGGAAATAGATACTCCCATCCAATCCAATTGGCTAAATCAAATTAAGTTTTAATTATAAACCACAATTATTATTTATTTATTTTTGAAAGAATCTTGAAAAGTATAGGTTTCTTTAATTTTTTTATATCCCCAAAACTACGTTGGAAATGCTCTTATTTCCTCCTCCTAAACAGGACTTTCACTTGTAAAAAATATATTCGTGTAAATTTATTTCTTGTCTATAGCTTAACCATTAGTAGTATCCTTGGTTTGCAAGTGGTTCCAACATAAACTAAGCAAAACCCAGCTGTATCTTAAGAATATTGCATATCAGAATTTCAATTTCAATGTACAACAATTTTAGTCTTACCCATATCTTCCTGTATTTTTTTTATGGATAATCAGACCACATTTCATGCAATCTAAAAAGTAAATGCATGATTATTTACAAGTAAAAGAACTTCAAAATACAAGAAATCAAAAGACAAATACAAATAAAGATACCAATAACATGTGTAAATCTCGAAGAGAATGAGCAAATACCGAAAAGGTGCCCAATATATGTGTGAGAATTAGAGAGAAAATAAGGTATATTCCCGAATTAGATCTGACCATTTTGAATTTTTGTCTTCTTCAATAAGAGATTCTCAAAAAAGAAAGGAGCGCTTGCCCTTGATCTTGTATACATGAAAGAAAAACCTAGAAGCCCTAAATCCCTTGTACTTAAGATGAACTCAAAGTAGTGCTATGTTGAATCGTCGATGTTCTTAAATATTAAATAATAAACCAACAAAGATCGAATAAATCACCATTAAAAGTGAAGAAATAATCGGTTTTTCAAGCGAAGAGAATCACCCAAAAATTAAAGTTAAAATCACCCAAATAGTGAAGAAATATGTCAAAAGAAATCAACAAATAACAAAACAACATCTTATCCAATTAAAAAATATACTAAAACTCAAGAAAAACAAAAATCCTTGCTCAGATAAAATAGAAAATAAGACTATTAAATGATAGTTTCTATCTTCCGCATACTTAGATAGTATCATTTGCACCCGAATTTTTATTTCACCTACTCGGGAAATTTTTTTAAGAAAATCTCGTGGATAATCTCATTGGAAAATGATAGGTCTAGTAATCCATGACATTCACGATATAGATTAAGCTACACTATTGAAAGAGTTTTACGAGATTTTTTTTCCAGTGTATCTTAGGTGTATATGCCTTGAGTTCTTATACCCATGCTTGTTTTTGATCAGCAAAGACGGGAATTTATTGATGAAAAAGAAAAAGGTATAAGAGTTTTATACCAACCTCAAACAGAAATAAAAGATTATAAGCTAAGGATCATGAGCTATCCAAAGCTTAATTAAAAAATAAATTATTCCAGTTATTCATTACATCCACATGGTTAATAGACTCAAACTCCTTTATAGCAATATACACATAAAAGTAGATAACCATTTTTTAAATTGACACTTGATTACTAGCTTTGTTAACAAAAAATTTGGCATTGCTCTCTTGCCAAGTACTTCAAATGATTGTAGCATAAATGAGTTTCCACATGGAAGGTGTTTCCTTATTTTTCCGAGACATGACGAGATTGAAATGCAATGGGCACATCCATGGGCATCGAAAAAAAAATCAGTGCAACTTATGTTGAAACATCTTCCAAATCTGTTTGGTAAAGACATAATGTATAAAAACATGAAAGCAAGATTTCGACTTATTAAAGAATACACAATATATTAGCATGAACATCAACACCAAACCTTCTCAGAAATCTCGATTTGGTAATCTTCCATGAGCAATTGTCAAAATGAAAAATCCAATCTTGGGAAGATTCCAAATATGAGAGAAATATATGAAATGTAGTCAGAGTGGCCATAATCAAAATATGGGTTTCAATATATCAAGCCTTTTGTCCAAAATTAATTCCTTATACAATTTTACCAGCACAAGTGTTGTTGTCACTTCTAAAAACACACCAACATGAAAGTAATATTTTTAGTTACCTAGTTGTGATGCTTCTAGTTGCGAGCTAGGGTTGTGATAATGATTTAAAGCAAGTAATTTGGACAACTAAGGTTTTGCCACCGCCTCTAAAATTGGCAAAGCTTTGGCTAAGGAAAATCTAATCAACACGGGATATTATTTCCTTCGGCTATGTTTTGATTAGATCAACAAAGTTTAAAGGTAGGTCTAAAAATAAAAAACCTTAAAATCAGAAATAAGTAAGTTAAAAGGTGGACCCAAACATATATTCCTGAATATTCAATATCCGGTCGGATACTTATCTCTGCTCACCAAAGCTTTGCTATCATAAATCATCCCTCATGGCGGTTTCTTTTTTATACATTATACATTCTAGAGATATAGCTTGACCTTAATCTTACCAAAGTGCATCCTATATATTATACTCTTCTAAGAGCAAAGACCACGAGATGAAGTGTTTTAGCATTCTGACTCTTTAAAATTTAAATAGTTAGTCACTATGAGATGAAGTATTAAAATATCCTAGACGATAATTTTATTTTATTTTTTATTTTTTTAAAGACGTTATTTGGTAGATTTGACAAAAATCGGTAAGCAGTTTGCCAACTAGGTCAGGACAACACAATAATTAAGAAAAGTAGAAACTATCGTATAGTCCTAGTATTAGAATATATGTGTTTGTTTAGTCTTGTTAACTTGGTCCAATTATTCTAAGGTCCTTGTAAAAATAGAACCCACCCTCCAAGTGATTCGATTACAGTCACGCTCCTTACGTCTCTTAAATCTCGCCAGGCTCCACATACTTGATTCCCTTAGCTGACATCCTTTACAGCCTAAGAGTTGCTTCAGCCGAAGTGAAGACTTTTGATACTAATCTTCCTCTAACAGATAAGCCTATTTGATTTCCAATTAGATCAAAGATTAAGGTGACGAAATTTGTTTTCAATAGACAAAGCTAGCAAACCTCACAAATCTGGGACTATACGACTCTCGAAGAGCATTCTAGATTCTTAACCACTTCTCAAGAAAAATCTTCAAAAGATTAACTAAGATCAGTTTTCAGATATCTATCTTGAGGAATCACAAAGTATGAGACGAAGAGAACTTTGCGATTATTATCTATCTTTCCTGACAGAGATTACGAAAATCTCTGTTAGAGAACTTTTCGGTCGAACTCGCAAGCGTTGTTATCTCAAGCTTGTTTGTCAAGTTTAGTTTCCAAAACTTTAAGTCTTGATTTCTAGTATACTTATAGCTAAGTCTTGGATTAGGATAGAATGTGTAGTTGAGCTTTAGAATCCACGGCGTTCATCGATTGAAGACGAAGAACTGCTAAGGGGAGCTTGTGGAACTTCATCAAAAAAAGGTATGTGGAGACTTGAACTCTTCTATCACTCAAAAGTCTATCTACTCAATTTCTTATTTGAGAAAAAAAAAGTCTATCTTCACAGTATGCGTACTTGTATGCCAACTGTTGCAAGTTATTCCAAGTCGGGGACCCATAGTATGCATACCTGTATGTGTACTGGTTTGTCAGTTGAAGTCCGGGAACTTAATATGCATACCCGTATGTATACCTGTGTAAGTTCAAGTCCAGGAATTCAGCTGAGTATGATGGAGTACGACAGTATGCGTACCCGTTCGCATACTGGCAAACCTAGACCAAGTTCGTCTACTTAGGTATGTGTACCCGTTTGCATACTTGAGTAGGTTATGTTCTAAAATCGGTTTGGTCATGATATAATACATCTATAAAATAAGGAATGCAATCTTTTGCAAACTGTGTCTATAATGTTTATGAATTGATTCAAGTGAATCAAAATCTATTTTGCTTCAATTGTGTCTTGTATACTTCTATGAGAATATAAACAATTGAAAAACTATATAACTAGTTTCATTTGAGTCATTTGAATTAGTTGTGTTAAGATGAACAAGGTTGATGTGAAATTGTTCATATGGATAACTTCGGTTAACTATTGTTTAGCCAACAAGGTGCACATATTTAGGTGCGGTTACCCGGGTAAATGAAGTCACTTATCATTTGTGTGTAACAATCTAAGTTCGATCTAACAGTTGAAAGATATTAGCATGAGTCTAATTAGGTTTTCATCTGACGATGAATATTGAATGCTTTGTACCAAGGTAACATTGATTGCAAATCCTGATTTGAAGACTATATAAGGGAGAACTCTAGCAACTGGGAAATCTAATCCCCACACTGACTAGAGTCGATTCTCCTTTAACCTAGGTTTTTCCTAAAACCCGTTATAGGTTAACGACTTAAAGACTTCATTGGGATTGTGAATCCAGACCCAACTTTTTTTCTCTATTGTTGCGTGTTCTGATCTTGCTGTATTCTATCGTATTGAGTACTATGTTCTCTAAGATTTGCTCGAGATTTAATCTCCGATAGGCAATATAAAAAGTAGTCACAAACATCTTCGTCTCATCGTTTGTGATTACAAAATATCTTGTTTCGCTACCATACGATGAAGATTATTGTGAGGTGATTGATATTACTAGGTTGTTCTTTGGGAATATAAGTCTGGTATATCAATTGGTTCTTGTTCACCTTGATTTATCAAAAGACAGAACAAAACTCATAGGTATTTCTGTGGGATACAGATTTATCTATTCAATAGACTTTTCTGTGGGATACATATTTATCTATTCAATAGACTTTTCTGTGTGAGACAGATTTGTTTATCAAGTCTTCGACTTTGGGTCGTAGAACCTCTTAGTTGTGGGTGAGATCAGCTAAGGGAATAAAGTGCGTAGACTCCTGCTAGGATTCAGTGGCGTAAGGAGCGCAACTGTACTTTAATCAGAAAGAGATTGGTTAGGTCTCAACTAAATTCCAGTCCAAAGTTAACTTGTAGTAGGCTAGTGTCTGTAGCGGCTTGATACAGTGTGGTGTTCAAATCTGGACTAGGTCCCGAGATTTTTATGCATTTGCGGTTTCCTCGTTAGCAAAATTTCTGGTGTCTGTGTTAGTTATTTTCTGCATTATATTTTATATATATTTGAAATATCACAGGTTGTGCGTAGTTCAATCAATTAGATAATCCAACCTTTGGTTGTTGATAATCAATTAGAACATTGGTCTTTGGTACCGTTCAAGTTGTTTCTCATAGTAATCAGGCTCACAGATTCTATCTGTTTGATTTGCTAATTACATTGAGAAACAGAGATATAACTCTTGGGTATATTTTCATTGATTGAGTCTGACTATCTAGTTGATTCTCTTGGAAATTATATTGGAGTTTGTCCATACAGATTGCCTAAAAGAAATACTGGGTGTGGTTGTTAGACCCCCGCTTTCTCAATCTCGATAACAAAAAAGCAAGATTAGGATGCACGAACTATCAAGGTGAAGATAGTAGGACCTGAATTCACGAATCCGCAAAGCGAAGTATTTTAGTTATGGACAAAATTATGTTTCTCAGAGAAAACCTAAGTCAATAGAGGATGAATCTGGAATTTGTAAGAGCATTGCTCGGTTGAACTCACAAGTGTTGTTATATCAAGCTTGTTGTCAAATTTAGTTATCAAAACTATATCTTGTTTTCTAGTCTACAATTACTTAAGTCTCAGTCTAGCGTAGTGGAGTTGAGAAATGATCCAGTCATCATTTTCTTTCTACCGTTTGAAGGCGAAGATCAATCGAAGCTTTTGGGGAACTTCATAAACAAAAGGTAAGTGAAGAATGAACCACATATTTCTCAAGTTATATTTAGTTTTCTATCTCGAGAGATTGTCGCATAACTAATTAGACTAACTTACTTAGACAAGAATTTCGAGTCGAGAAATAATTATTTAGTTTATGAATTTCTCGAAATATAATGATTAAGCTTAATGAAAATTTGTTCATACTTGATCAAATTCAATGGAGATCAATTTATTGTTCGGAACCAAATCATGATTCAAGTTCATCACTCGAAAATATCATGGAACAGTGATAAGTGTCATTGTTGTTATTCAGTAATGTTTCGAATTGAATTAGAGAAATATGGACCTACTACATTCGGAATACAAGACAGTTTTATCAGTCTTACAAACTGATAAAACTGTTATATGTATGAAGTCGTATTACATGTATTCGTACACATAACGGAGTAACTATATATCGATTTTCATATTTGTGTGATATGCATATTCGCATGTACATCATGGGAAAATTTGTTTGTTTCATGATCCGGATAGGTATATATATTCGTATACAAAAAATTGTGGAACTGTGGTAAGGGAACCGGGTTAAAATAATCAAATCCGTATGTGAACCAAAACAGTTCTATGTTCTAGAACAAGTTTAGTACCCAAACCGGTACGCAAGCTGAATGTTCTGTGAACTCCGGAATCGGTAAAGGTTTAAGAGTTTTCAAACCGGTACATGAACTAAAAAGTTATGTAGACTCCGGAACTTTGAGTTTGGTCAAAGTTTGCAAACCGGTACGTGAACTGAAAATTTTTGTAGAGTCCGGAACTTGGTAATTGCATAAGTGTGCAAACCGGTTTATGAACTAAAAAGTTCTGTAGACTCCGGAACTCTGTAACTGCATATGAGTTTGAAGACCGGTTCACGTACTATGGCTCAGCCGATTCACGAACGGTTCAAGTAATTGTACCTTGTACATTTACAAACTATGTCGATCATGATTCAATTACGATTAAATGATTTCTATGAAGTGATTTGCATTTGATCTCTTCTCTAATTAACACTAGACTCAATTGACCACATGATTGTGACTCAATATTAATGTATTAGTGAAGATGAAAATGAATGTTAAGCTTTTAAGTTCAAATCGCCCAGTTTCCGCTAACCATGTTGAACATAGTCTTTATACACGGTTCGGTTACGGTTTACCTAACCATAATGTATATCTTGTATATGTAGTTAAGATTCAAAGCTTTCATCTGACGATGTATATTGTTTGCTTGGTTCCAAAGCTATCTTAGCTTAAATCTAAAGCAACCTAGGCTTTGAAGTCTATATAAGGGGAACTCTTGGCAACTTGGATCTTTGAATCCCGACAATACCTTTTAGTGTGTCCTAGTTATATCTAGAGTCGTCCTCTCCAGAAACCCTTTTAGGGTTTAGCGACTATAAAGAGTTCACAGGGATTCTTGAATCCAGGCCTAGTTATCTTTTATCTTGATAAGTTGAGTATCCTGATCTTGATTATTTGTAGAGCTTTCTCCAACGATCAAGATAGATAGTAATCAACAAAGTCTCTTCATCTGATACTTTGTTGATTCCACAAGTTTTATACTTGTGAGTTGAATAATAATCTAGGTTGCACTTCGGGTTGCATAAGTACGGATTTTGATGATAGCCAGACTTTTGTCTATGGTGTTGTCGATTTCCATCACCTGGATCTATCGTTTGATCTGATCATCCGTTTAGATCATAAATCAGGAAATCAAATATAAGCTTAATATATAGTAGGCAGGTTTGGTTGAAAGTCTTCAATTGAGGTTGAAGAAACTCTTAGTTATGGGTGACACTGGCTAAGGGAATCAATTGCAGAGTCTTGCGATATTGAAGAGGCGTAAGGAGCACGACTGTATCTTAATCATTGGACTTCCTTTAGCGCTCAGCTACAATCCAGACCGAAGTTAATTGGTAGTAGGCTAGTGTCTGTAGCGGTTTAATACAGTGTGGTGTTCAATATGGACTAGTTCCCAGGGTTTTTCTGCATTTGCAGTTTCCTCGTTAACAAAACTTCTGGTGTTTGTGTTATTTCTTTTTACGCATTATATTGTTTATCTTTATAATTGAAATATTGTTTATCTAGGTCCAACCTTGTTAGTTGGGTAAAACTTGGTATATCCTTGGACATTGGTCTTTGGTAACGTCCAAGAACTCTCTTTGTAAGTTGGGTTCACGGATTCAATTTTGTAAACGTTCTAACAACAAGAGAGAGATATAACTCTAGGAACCTTCCTGGATTGAGTTTTTACTCTCGGAGTTGTGTTGAGTTTTTCCATACATATTTCCTAAGAAAAAGTTGTTGGTGTATCTTGGTACCCCTGCGTTTTCAGAATCAACTAGGATACAAAGTATCAAGGATTGATTTTCCCAGTTGAAAGAGTATCTCTATTTATAGTTTTTCCAAGACCAGGGGTTGCTTAGAATTCAAGTTATGATAACTTGAGAATCAAACAAACTCTATTCTTGAAAAATACAATAGAAGAATATAATGTATGTTGCGGTTACGGAACCGTGTATAATGATAGTTCGGTTTGGAAACTTGGCCAAAGAACTATAAATAATTTGATGTTCATTTGAACACCTAAGCGTTTAATCATGATGCACACATATAAGTGTTTAAGTGAACAATGAAATCTTAGAAGTGTTTAAGAGAGTTCTAACAATGCTAAACATATTAAAAATAAGTGTTCGAGTATTTGCTAAAATATAAACTGGGAAAGTTGGTAGAACTGTAATACCCAGATATTCGGCAGTGGTTGGCCGAATGAAATATAATTAATGGTTTGTCCTTTCCTAACACCGAGGCCTTTTCAGCACAATTGGCTCCAGAGTTGGCAGAAAACTCTGCAATTAAGCGTGCTCGGGCGGGAGCAATCCTGGGATGGGTGACCTCCCGGGAAGTTACTGCTGGATTACCGCAGCGATGCCCCTTGAAAACCCCACACCGCCGGATAACCGCAGTGGCTAAGTGGGGACAGTATTGGTCGAGGGACGGGTCATTACAAATGGTATCATAGCCGACGAAGGGTCATCTGCCGAGGATGAGAAGGCACGCTGGACGGGGTTTGATCCAGGTACTTCTCATGAGGGGCAGAGAATGTCGGAGATCTGGGATTATGTATATTCCGGAGCCGAGGACGGCTCCAATTTAAGGTGGTGGTATTGTAATACCTCGATATTCGGCAGTGGTTGGCCAAATGGAATATAATTAATGGTTTGTCCTTTCCTAACACCGAGGCCTTTTCAGTACAATTGGCTTCAGAGTTGGCAGAAAACTCTGCAGTTAAGCGTGATCGGGAGGGAGAAATCCTAGGATGGGTGACCTCCCAGGAAGTTACTGTTGGATTACCGCAGCGATGCCCCTTGAAAACCCCACACTGCCGGATAACCGCAGTGGCTAAGTGGGGAAAATATTGGTTGAGGGACGGGTCATTACAAGAATGATTCGTGAACATCATAGCTTATTCCGATTCAGGGTGCAATGGCTCTTGAACCAGGTTCGCCAACCTTACTAGACCACCGAACTCAGTTGACAACGGTTTACGAACCGGGTTTGCCAACTGCTAGCCTATTATATCAACTCTGGAATTCAGTTCATCACGGTTCGTGAACTGTACCCAACCGAGCTTTCGGTTTGCGAACTGGTTACCCAACCTTCCTGTATTTCTGAAACTCCTATATTTACGGTTTGCGAACTGGTAAAACTACCCTGAGTAGAAATATTAGTAAGTTCAATATTTCTTTCTTAAGATGTTTGAAACATTCCCAAGTGATGAATTCATTTGAATGATAAATTTTCAATTGATCCACAAATTAATTCATAGAACTAATATTGTTAAGGACTGTTGAACATCTTTGCTAAATCATATTTCGATATTTTTCACAAGACAAGCTTGACTCGAAACGTCTTCTTTGTAAATCTACTAGAAGTCATACGACATAGTCTCAATATATAGAATGGTAAGATAGTGAGTAAAATAGAATGGTTCAGTCTTCGCATACCTGATACAGAAGTTCTCTAAATGTCTTCGTCGATCTTCAATCTTCAAGGGTGACCTCTGACACTCAACCACAAATTTTAACCTAGTCAGAGACTTGACTCAATAGACTAGAAATCAAGATATAGTTTTGATCAACTAATATTAACAACAAGCTTGAGATAACAAAACTTATGGTTTCAACCAAACAATATGCACTATCACTCCACAACAGGCTTCTCACACAGTTTGATAATTCCTTAGAGCGATTAGTGACTTGGTTTTCCTTTATGAACCTAGTTGTTGGAGTTTCCAGACATATAAGTGAGGTTACCATCACTATCAATCTAATATTTATAAGCCACTCTGTCTTAGAACATGTTTTCTCTAGTTTCTTAACTTCAACATTTCGCACAGTTACAAGGACTATTCACTAGATATGTACATTTGTAATTTAAAGGTGAAACACTTAGTTTCTCTACAAATATATGTTCAATATGATTAGAACTTAGCAATTTATATTAAATCACTTAGTTTCTTTAAAAATACATTTAATATGGTAAACACTACCATAACTCAGTTTTCCTCAAATTTTATACTTAGTAAATTAAGGTCTTATACAATCCGATTATCTCGACTTGATTAAAATGGATGGTCACTTGGATTATAGATTACTGTCACCTAGTTTCTCAAAACATTTATGATAGTATAAACTCTATAACCCCTTCACATTTCAAAACTTGCATAATTGAAATTTTCAATTGCTTAACACAACCATGGGGAATGACAAAGAAGTTAGTCACAATTCAGAAACACGGTACGTCCTGGATTAGTTCCAACATGAACCTTGAAATTTATAATTTCTAAGTTTTGATTGTTTATTGAACACTGAAGTCAGGTGACACATTTGAACTAGTTTTGGATTGCATGCTACCCATAACAAGTTTCCTTGATAATTCCAAAAAGTAAATCAGTCCAATCTATATAAATATATCATATATCTAATTAGATACTTAAGGGACAAGCCTCATTCCTTGGTATTATCCCTGTTTATTTGCAAAATGATGGCAACAACAACTTCTTCTTAAATTGACTTAAGAAGAATTATCATCCTTTTGGGGTTTCTTGCAATTGGCAGCATAATTCCCAGGTATGTACAATTGTAACATTTTCGACTTTTATTAAAATTGTCACCACAAGTTTTCATATTCATATCCATCGTGGATTTCGCGTTTTTGTTCTTTTCCTACGACATGGAAGATCCGTCGACCAAGTTTTCTCTGGAACTAAAATCCTTAGCCATTTTAGACTTGTCCCGAAGCCTAACTTTCTATTCTATTTGGATATGGACAATAACATCCTCAAGTTTTATCGTTTTCCTTTTATGTTCCATGGAATTCTTATAATCTCTCCATAAGTTGGGAAGTTTTTCAATTAAGCAACCAACCACAAAAGGTTCGGGTAGTGTAATACCCTCATTTTTCAGATCACTAATCATTACATGAAACTCATGTATTCTAATGTAAAATCCTTATCGTATGACATATGAAAATGAATAAAATTTCCTATTGCTTATTTATGAGTTCTAGCATCCTCAGTGATGTATTTCGGGTTCAGAGTTTCCCATATTTCATGTATATTTTGATTGGAAAAATAAACGTGAAACAAATCATTATAAAAAGTGTTGAGTATAGTATGACGACATACCTTGTTTGCTTTGGTCCAAGCATCAAGAGTTTCTTTATAATTTTCAGAACCTTCACTTGGTTTTGGTTAAGTCAAGTACTGCACCAGATTCCTTACACCTAATGAATTAAAAATATTTTTTTCCACCGCTTGAAAAATGACCCATTAAAGGGTTCAATCTTCAAAACATCAGGAAGAGAACTGAATTTTATAACAGCCATATAAATCTATTCTTAATATTGTTGCAAAAACTTAGGGAATGGAAGCTATAAACACGAGCAAGACTGATTGAGGCGTGATATAATCATTGTCCTTAAGAATAGATGTCTCCCCATAAGGTACAATACATTCTAATTAACGACGTCTATTCCCAAGGATTGAACGATCATAATATGGTAAGAGTGCACTCTCAGTACTGGATTCCTATGAACAATATGAAATCAGATTACGGCAAAACATAATGTTTATGTGCAGTAATCATAAACATAAGACATGTCAGTATTGATAGAGTTCAAGATTACTAAGAATAAGAGAAAGATATTTCATATATCTTAACAGTGAATTACTCTATGTATATATAGAGAATGAATAGACATAAGTATCATTTCATACTTATTTGTATAGTCTTGTCTCTTGGGTTTACAACCGGTTAAAAATCTGTTCATTTATAAACACATGTTGATTGTTAGTGTTAACATATTAACAGTACTCTTCATCAAGTGGTACAATTCACACCTTTCTCTGTAAACCAACAGTTTCACCTGTTGGTATTGGTATCTTTGTAACTACTAGAAGTCAGTTACTGAAACTAACTCGATAGTTATAATATACTTTTTGTTAATGTGTTTTGAAACATTAGCAATAATAAACTCCCCTTATTAAACTGACTTTGGACCAAGTAAAATATGATCAAATTGAAATTTCCTCCTAAAAAGTCGATGTAATAGTGATATCTTTCTAACACTATTTTGACCGAAGTAAAACTCGAAAGAAAATGCCTCTTTTTGGGGACCACTCTTCCCTAAGTAAATTTTTTTATGGCATAATATATATTGGGAACGATTGATCTTCTTCCTATAGGCCTTAGCCCTTGACCTGAACATTAATGATATTTGGTGTCAGCTTACCATGCAATGTGTGTCTACGACCTCCTTTTCAGCTCTTCTAAATGAAAGACATGGTTAGAAGTTTACTATTGATAGAGGCTTAAGACAAGGGGATCATTTATCCCCCTTATCTCTTTATTATTTGCATGGAGATTATTTCTAAACTTCTTTATAAAGTTGAAACAGATAAGAAAATTCCTGGAATTAAAGTTTCAAAATTTCTTCTCCCGTGTCTCCCTTATTTTTTACTGACGACTGTTTTCTTTTCTCTAAGGAAGAAACAGTTGAAGCAAAGAGTTTGATAGACATCCTTAACCTTTTTGGTGAAATATCAGGTCAAATGATTAATCTTCAAAAATATGGGTTTTCTTTTTCATCAAAGCTTCATAATAAACATTGCAAAATAATTAGCTGAATTTTAAAAGTTAGATAGATTTCAAAAAATGGTAAACATTTGGGAACCCCTTTATTCTTCAACAGGAATAGAACAAACAGATTTGAACCATTACTTAATAAATTTTATGCTACTCTACAGGGGTGGAATGTTAAGCTTTAATCCCAAGCCGACAGAACTATCCTCCATAAGTCTGTGCTTAGTGCTTACCCTAACTATCAAATGCAATGCATTGCTTTTCCTAAGTCTGTTCTTGATAGAATTGAAAAATCGTAAAAAAGACTTATAGTGGGACAAAAAATATGCTTCTAAAGGAATCTACACAAAAGCTTGGGTTAGTATTTGTACTAAACTTGAATCTGGTGGTTTAGACATTAGAAATCCCCCTAGATAGAACATATCTATGTTAACTAAGGTTGCATGTAGACTTTTGCATAATCAAGATCAGCTTTGGGTTATTACTCTTAAGCACAAGTATTTTCCCAAAACTGATCCTCTAATTCCTTGTAGAAAATATAATAATTCTTGGATATAGAATAGTATAAAAAGAGTCTTAATATTATAAGTTATAATTATGAATGGTGTTAGCGGATAACTCGGTTGAACCCATCAGGCATTGGTATGTCAAGGTTGGTTGTCATATTATAGTATCAAAACTCATCTAGAGTCGCTTGATTAGCTACTAGAGTCAACTTTGTTTAGGTTAGGCTAGAAAGTCTAGGAATGTTGAGACTTACAAGTATTACTCTGAAGACCTGAAGAAGTAACAACTACAACGAGGACATCATCCTTCCACTTGAGGTTAGTAATATTGACTTGAACTTGTTTCCATTCCTAATGTATCTTTCAAGTCTCTTTTAATTGAAAACATAACATGCGAAGTGATATACATATGAAACTCTAGTATTAGACTTGGTCATTTTATTATGATCAAGGTGTCAAGGAAGTATATTGGATTACAAAGTAAAACGCTTATCTTTTGAACTTCGTGGGTGCGACATCAACATAATCTATGTAACTCCTTACGTGATTGTGTGTATAGGATATAGGTGTGATTTAATCCTTGGAAACAATGTTTTATATCATTTGTTTAAAGGAAGTACATATACAAACTTGTTTCATAACCGAAAGGAAATCAATAGGTATGTTGGTCCGGTTTCTCATGAATATACTTTATTACCGAATCATACCTATGGTGGGATATATGGTATAACCGATTCTTAAACATATATTGAGAGTCAAGGTAGAACCCGTCCTTACCTATCTTTAAAAGCTGGTATAACCGATTCTTAATATTATGTTAAGAGTCTCGGTAGAACCGATCCTTACCGATATTGGGAAGTTGGTGTGACCAATTCTTAATTTATGTTGGGAACCATGGTGGAACCGATCCCTACCTATTTCGGAAATTTGGTATGACCAATTTCTTAACTTATGTTAGGAAACATGGTGGAACCGATCCTTACCTATACTGGAGACTTGGTAGAACCAAAAGTTAACCTATGTTAGGTTTCATGGTATAACCGATCCCAAAGGCAAAATCGAATCTCAAGTTCACATATTTCTTCATGGTTGTGTGTGAGTTTGGAATTAGGGTTCGCTAAGATATGAAAGTTATGGATGTCGACATAATTTGAACATGTGCACAATTTTCATTCTTATTTTTTCAAAGATATTCATTGATACTCAAGGTGATCCCAAACCGAATATTGAGAATCATTTAATTAAGATTTTAAATTCTTTGTTTTTTTTACAAAAATAAATTTATTATAAATGATTTATTATTAGATAAAGAGTATTACATTAACTAGTTGGAAGCCTAACAAGCTAAGCTCCAACGACGTACGACTACATCAATTAAATAGGTTACCGTGCTAGCCTACCAGTGAGCCTCATGGGTAACCTAGCCAAGGGAGCCGAAGAAGATGAGGGGGCTGAGATTGTGTCACAAGGGGGGTAAGCTAACTCTGCCTTCCATGTTAATTCCTGCAATATTATGCCATTGGGGGCTCCAACTTGGGACCTCCTGGAGCGCATGAATCTTTGGGAAACGGGGATGACCAGCTGAGCTAGGTGCCCGTTTTTATGTTTTGATTTCTAGCAATTAAAATAGAACTCTAGAAAAATGAATATTAGTAATGTGCTAAACTAATATTGGAAGTTTTTCTATGAGAGATTTCGGAAATATTGTTTGACATTGATTGGAAACAGGAAAACCGAAATCATGTACTTATTGCATATCTTGAGAATATTTTCGGTTTTGGAATTTCCTTGTTGACCGAAAACCTTGGTCTATAAATAGTTGAGTTTGCATTTCTGGAAAACTATCCTAAGTGCCAAGCAATCTTCATTCTTGTTTTTTATGGTGGAGCCATCTATCCGAAGAGGAAATTACCCTAATTATGAAAAATCTCTTACGACCGCTCGTTTAAAGACTTCTGTGGGATCAAGAATCTCTACGAGTACCGTTGGTGGGAAACTAGATAATTGCATTGTTATTTTATTTTTTGATTATTGATATGATTGACCAACGATTGTTGAAACTTTGATTGCACCTAGTTTGATTATTCTTGAGAGCCTTCTCTTCTGACATAAGGGTCACTCAAACTAGATCGAAGTATCGACGATATCTTTAGAACTATTATTAGATTCAAACATATATTATGATAATCCATTGTTAACAAACTCCGTTTTGTGTGTGATTGATCACAAGAGGATTCAAGTTTTTGTGTGCATGTACTTTAAAGATAATCGAAGATTTGAAGACGAAGAAGATTTATCTAATTATTTTTCGTATCTTGTGAATTTTGTGCACACATCTTGATCGGCTGGGATCCGACTTAGATCCAGTTTATCTTTTGATATATTTGATCATAAAACCGTTTAGATCGAAAACTATTATTTAGTGGTATTCTTCAATATCCGAATCAAATAGTTGTGAATTCGAATCGAAGTTATTGATTTGGATTGATCTTACCCGACAAAGGAGTTTATTAGATTAAATATAAGAGCATTTGTCAATAATTCAACAAATCTTTATATTAAAGATTATTGAAGTGGTTACCAGACAGATTTATTCCTTTATTGTTTGGTATACGATCAAAAGGAGTTGAGTACATAAGAATTTACTGGGTAAAGCATTTCAAGATAGTGATTTATGTCTTGTGATTCACGTGCGTGACCAAAAGGTCGAAGACGCAGGGGTGATGAGGAAACTAAGTAAATAGGGGTAGTTTACTTAGTATCAACTATACGAAGTTGGATTTTTTTCCTTGTATAACGGCTTAATTCTGAGAGTATTCAAAACTGGTCTGGGTCCCGTTTTTTTTTCTGCATTTGCGGTTTCCTCGTTAACAAAATCTTGTTTGTGTTATTTGTTTTATAATTGTTTAGTTATAATAAAGTAAATACACTTTTACATTAATCCATATTAATTGACATTGATCCTATAGTCAATCGGTTTATGTACCGTAACTATTGTCAAGTAAATATCTTGTTGTCGTATTGTCTCGACTTTGTCCATAGACGATCGCAAAAGCTGACAATCAAGAGAACTGGAATGATGTTTTGCTACATAAATATATTCATCTAGATATGCATAATAGAATTAAGGCCATTACTCTTAAACTTGATAATATTGATAGGATAAGATGGAAATCTACGATTTCTGAAGAATGCACCACTAAATCTTCTTATAACTTCCTTTCTAATTATGATAGTAATAATGCAAACATGAGTTTTTGGAGATCCTTATGGAAAATGGATTGCATTTCTAAGATTAGGCTTTTCTGTTGGAATTTTTTTTCTAATGTTCTTCCTTTAGGAAAAAGAATGTCTCAATATTATGAGAATGCTTACCCTTGTTGTAACCTTTGTAATGATACTCAACTGGAAGATGAAGTGCATATGTTTCTAACTTGTATATTCACAAAATGTAGAGCTAATTAGTGTTTGGGTCGTAAGTTTTGGTATGGATTAGGGTTTGGGTCCTAAGTTTGTCCAATTTTGAGTTTGGGTCGTTGACCCGTTAGTCAACTACATATTTCTGGTCAAACTATTAACTCTTCTAAATCTGTTAGTACTAAAGTTCCTTGAATCCGTTAAACCTCATATTATCGGGTTGACCACTTAATTCAGTTGAGAAAGTTCTCCTCACTACATAAATTTCAACAGAGGCTAGCCTTAGTCTGATGGTGGCCAGTTGAGAGAGTTTTAATGGAATTCTAAAGCATGGGTTTGTATTGGTTCCGAAATTGCAGGAGAAGATTGATCTATAAAAGAAAATTCGAGCCAAAGAAATAGAGATGTCAACTGCACACAAGCTGCTCAAGATAATCCCTCCACAGAGGAGGAGTAATTTCCCGTGTTATCCACTCCATTGAAACACTCTATTCCTTGAGAATCTTATTACAACATCTGATCAACATCATCAAATGGTTGATAACAATTGAGTTCTTGCAGCATCAACAATTTATTCACTCCGACGATATCTGGTTGTTTACCAATTGAGAACAACCACCATTACTATTGGTAAAGGATCTTAAGGATAAATAAAAGTCTGAGTTGATAGGTGAATTCTCATAAAATTGTTCTTGAGGTGGTGAAATATTGAGTGTTGGGCGATGAATATTATAATTTGCGGACATCCCTACATTGTTGTTAAACAATAGTTTATAAACTTTTTAGCATCACACCTCCCTCAAGCTTATTTCCCAACAATTTTCTAATTGGAAGATTATTGTCGATCATATATCCGGCTTTCGATACTTCTATAAGGACTGCAAAATATGTTATCCTCTTCCTTCGAAAATCTACATATACGACATTCAACATTGTGACGGAGATGATTCAACCATTACAAATTAACGGTTGTTAAGTGAGTTAACAGTTTGACCATTGACTAACGGGTCAACGACCCAAACTCAAAATTGGATAAATTTAGGACCCAAACCCTAATCCATACCAGAACTTATGACCCAAACATAATTATCTCCAAATTGTATTTGGTTTGCTTTTTCTTATTTGAATTTGTTCAGTGGTTGTAGTATTTCTGATGTTAAAAGCTGGTTTTCAAATGTTTTAAATGAAGATTATCTTAAAAATGATGTTCCAAAGATTTCTTTTATTCTGTGGTCAATTTGGAAATTCAGATTTGATGTTGTTTTCCAAGGTATTAAACCTGATCCTACTGCACTAATTAGTAAAATTCACTAGGATTCTGTGAGTATTTCCACTTACATACCAATTAAGAAAGATAGTTTCATGCAGCCTATTTCAACAGAAGAAAGTAATATGAATTGTGATTTGACTGTGAAAATTGATGCTTCTTTTAAAGAACATAATCATTTTATGGGTTTTGTCATCTCTCTTTTTGATAAAACGGGCAGTAGAAAAGAGCTCTGGGCAGGATTAGGGTGGGAAAGCATTTCTTGAAGCGCTCAAGTGGATTAAGGAACTGAAGATAACCTCATGTTGTCTTGTTAATGATTGCAAAAAATTTGTCTCGGCTGTGCATGGAGATCAAACTTCTCAGTATCATTGGAGAGTGCAGAATACTATCTTTTTTCTTCTTTTTTTTAGAAAAGAGGCGAACCTCAGAAAATACATTGATAACCCCGATTTTGGAAATCAGAAACTTTGCATCAGTTTTCCAGGATCATAATACATCCATCAAATCTTATATATCTCCACCAGTTCTTGAACAATTCCATCCTTGCAAACATAAAAACCATTCCTAAGTTCCTAGAGGGCCAAGTAACATCAACGGGCCAAATTTATTTTGAAACAAAATCAATTTGGATCACTGCACAAAGCAGTGACCGGATCAGGTCCAACCCGGAGTTATCAAGAACATGTACATTCAAGTAACATAAACTAAATTTTTTAACATACCAGTATTTACAAAATTCAAAGTAATCAAAGCAACAGGATTCTGAGTAACATGGGTCTTCTGGATAGGTCTTTAGTGGTCTGAACGGGGATGAATCGTACCGAATCGACTTTGGAGTCTTGGTAGCAGTTGTGGCAGTTAAGGAACTTGTTGATGATCTTGGTCTAGTTGTTGTTGATGTCTTTGTTTCCTTGGTTAGACCTGATGATGTTCTTTTTGCTGTTGGATTTAAATTTTCACCTATTTTCTTCCACTTGAGAAGATCTTCAACTGATGAAGAAGAACAAACACAGAGATAAACCAAAAAAAAATCCAAAAACAAAGAAAAGAGTTAAAATCTCTTTAACTGTCCTAAAGTCAATTAGGAAATCAGAAGACGAAATAGAAACAAGGTAAGGTGTTAGCCGATCTAAACCTAAAAAATTTAAAAATCAGTTGTGATTTGAATCTAAAAACAGTTGATTCAAACTCAATACTGAGTAGAAATGCTAAAGAAACAACAATGTGTGTTCTTTAGTTTGTTCGGTAACTTATTTAGTTTGTTCCGTAATGTGTGTTTTATTTTTAGACATAGAAATTTCCTGTTTTCAGTAGACAAATTAGCTAAAGAAGCTAAAGTGTTGAGTATTAAAAGTTTCTCTACCGAAATTCTTCCTAGCGAAATAAAAGCACCGTTTTTTGAAAAACAGAGGAGGAATTTATTCCCCGTCCTCAGTAAAATCGACAATTATCAAAAGAAAAAGATGAACTAGACTTTTCTTTTCCGTATATATACATGCCTTTTGCGTTAGAAAAAAAACACACGAATACAATACGTAGTTTACTTCTTCTACTAATTTAAACCATGTGTGTTCTAGGATCCTTATGGTAGACTTAAAAGGGAATTGCTCTTGTCCACATGTTCGAAGGAAATCTCTAATAAACAGTGTACCTACAAGTGGAAGGCAGCTAAGATAATAATATATAAATTTAAGAAAACCGAAGGCTCATATA
This sequence comes from Papaver somniferum, assembly GCF_003573695.1. Classification (NCBI taxonomy): domain Eukaryota; kingdom Viridiplantae; phylum Streptophyta; class Magnoliopsida; order Ranunculales; family Papaveraceae; genus Papaver; species Papaver somniferum. The sequence continues at coordinate 70,806,211 of NC_039365.1, forward strand.
CATAGTCTTCCATTAAATTCAATTAAACAATAATAAGCAAATAAGAAAGTGTAAAAGAAATGGGATATCTAGACAAAAGAAAAAAATCTGGTCATCACCCCACTATGCTATTCAGCTCTGAAAAGCCCTGGATCCACTTTTTAATTATTTTGTTTTAAATGTCCTCCACATTTATACATACCTATCCATGCAATATTTTAACCGAATATACTATACAGGATTAAGGGACCGCAAGCTTCTATATAAGACACTCATCATGTATCTCAAAACGTAAAAACCTTGAAGTGCATGGCATTTGAGTCTCTAACAATACATATTATTCTTAGAGCAATTAGTTTCTGCCTACCTGGTACGTGTCCGTACCCACCACGGCTATTTCAAGGTCGTCGATTTCGTTTTAGCCATCCAATTTTTGATAGTTATCCAATTTGTTGCAATACATCTCAGCGAATCTGCTAGTACAAAAGATGGTTAACAATAAGGGATCAGCTAGTGGTTTGGAATGGCGCGTAAAACTGAATGATGGGTCTACGGAGATACTAGTGCCGGAAACAAACTTTTTCCGCAGAATTGGGTTAAGGTTATGGGGATCAGTTTCACAGTTAGTTTTGAGTTTTCAGAGTTTTTTCAAGAAAGCTTGGGAATTAGGGGTAGATGATCCTAGAAAATTTATTCATTGTCTCAAAGTAGGTTTGGCTCTTACCGTAGTTTCACTATTTTACTATATGAGACCTCTATATGATGGTGTTGGTGGGAATGCTATGTGGGCTGTTATGACCGTTGTTGTTGTCTTTGAGTTCACTGTCGGTAAGTACTCGAACAATCTTTATTTATTTTTACTTCAAGAACTAGAAATAAAAACTAAACCAGTACAATATAGAAATAAGACCCCTCCCACAGAAGATTAGAAACGTACCCTATGTTTTGCTTGAATTTGAAGTTGGATATGGAAAGAAATTGATTCCACTCTTGTTCACTTTAAGCAAGAAAACAGAAAAAAGAAGTAATAAACTTGATGTGAAAATGACCAAAACCCTTTTGTTGCCATTACAGGTTCGACATTATATAAATGTATAAATAGAATAGTGGGGACTTCTCTTGCTGGTGTTCTCGCTATAGGTGTCCACTGGGTTGCCAGTAAATCCGGCGAAAAACTTGAGCCTGTAATTCTCGGTGCATCAGTCTTCTTGTTAGGTACGTAAAATTCACTTTTAACAAGCTTCAATCTCGATAGAAAAAAACAACAACTAATTAATTGTTTAAATTTGCATTGCAAACAGCTATATCGGCGACTTTCTCAAGATTTATTCCTACAATCAAAGCTCGGTTTGATTATGGTGCTATGATCTTCATACTCACGTTTAGCTTGGTCTCAGTATCGGGTTATAGAGTCGATAAGTTATTTGATTTGGCTCAGCAAAGACTATCCACCATCGCCGTAGGAACTGCCTTGTGTCTGCTTGTAAGCATGCTTATTTGCCCAGTGTGGGCTGGCAAGGATCTTCATGATCTTATCATTCGTAACATGGAGAAACTCGCTGATTCATTAGATGGTCCGTACATATTTCTCCTATATTTGCATATATGTAGATTGTAAACATAGTGATGACAAGAACTACTCTAATTCTCGACTCATATTTCAGGAGGTATAGCCGAATACTTCACAGATAACTCAAATATGGACGAAAAGGACTGTCGTAAAAAATTGCAGGGCTACAAGTGTATACTTAATTCGAAAGCTACAGAAGATTCTCTGGTAAAAGTCGACCCCAGAACTAAGTTATTATCCATGAATTTTCCGTTTTTTTTTTCCTCAATCTGATTTAGTGTTTTTAATAGGCGAATTTCGCAAGATGGGAACCTGCCCACGGGAATTTTGGCTTTCGACATCCGTGGACTCAGTATCTTAAGATTGGGGCAATGATGAGAAACTGCGCTTACTGTGTAGAAGCTCTCAGCGGTTGCATGAATTCGGATATTAATGTAAGCTCTCTACTTCATGAATTTCCGTATCGGATCATACTTTAGTTTCAGTCATCCGGTTACTCAATTTTAGCTGATTATGATGATTACAGGCAAATGAGTGTACAAAGAAACACCTCAGTGAAGTGTGCATGAAACTGAGTACTCATTCTTCAATGGTCTTGAAAGAGCTAGCCGTTGTGACCAAGTCTATGACTAAATCTACTGCGATAGATTTCTTAGTCGAACAGATGAATTCTACAGTTGAAGATCTTCAGACAACTATAAAGTCTCTTCCTACTCAATTCAGTCCTCCATCAACGGGTCTTGAAGGTCATGCTGAGGAAAAAGAAAAGAAAGATAATCCGATTATCTCACCAATAATAGTTCCCTTCATGGACGTTATACCGCTTGTTACTTTATCTTCTCTATTGACTGAAATTACAATAAGAATTGAAAAAATCGTTCAAGCCGTGGATGAGTTATCGATGATGGCGGACTTCAGCACTGAAAATGAAAAGAAGAAGAATCAACAAACAAACCCTGACAATGAAAATGAAAAACAAGGTGATCAAGAAACCATGAAGGCCCTTCAAATGGTCTGAGTTCTGCAGAGAGATAATTTTGTTTCTGTTTATTAAAGAAAACAAAAATGATATATGATCATGATGATGATGAAGAAGAAGAAGAATTAGGATGCTGTAAAGAGGTTGTACAGTCAAAGTATAGTGTGTGATTGCTTCCTTAGCTTATATTACTTGCAGTTATTAACTACTAAACCAACCATGTGTAGGGACTAAGGATTGTATACTACAATAAGAGATTTGTTATCCCGCTAGCCAATTTTTCAAAAGTTCTTAAAATCAGAAGTCGAAAATTATATACGGTAATTCAAAATTTACCAACACCTTATACGGTCAAGTAAACAACAGTCTATTTCAATTAATGGGTAAATTTATCAAAAGTTCTAGGGACTTCAATGTAAAGTTGTAAAACACTTTAGATGTGATCCCTTTTTTCACAATTGATTTGAGAATACCTTTCACGAAAATCTATTTTTACGTGACCTGATTTCTCATTCAATAAAAATTAAGGTATCCGCATCTCGTCAAGTGCACTAAAACAGCGTGGGCTATATTCTGATTGAATTTGGTAACCTTTGCAAATTCTTGATGAGAAATCTCTAACTCCGATTTGCCCAAGTTAAAAGCTGAATCGGAGTAGATTAATGTAACGGATCAACGCAGGCCAACTCAGATGAATATAGGTGTTGCCTAAGCCGTGATTTAGGATTTAATATCAAAATAAAAATCATATTTCACGTATTGCAATACACTATGCGATGCACTAAGTTTGTCCGATGTCTCTCTTCCACCATAATGGAACTTTCTGGTTTTCACCACTAATTTGAACAATTTTGTCTTGTTTCTTTTGGATGGGACGGATTTCAACCACACGATGTTTGTCTTCTTTTTCCTTTTCAATAATAACTAGTGTGAAAAACCCGTGCTATGCATCGGGTATGATGGGAATCGGTTCTCATTTGGTGAGACGGGGCTTCGCCGCGCACCCATTCCAGAAGGGATTCCAGTTAACAATTAGATTTTAATATAGTCGACACTAAAGAAATGATATTAACTTAAAATAGCTAGATAGCTCTAAAAGTGCGAAGCATATGAAGTGTTTCTCGTCGAAGATGATGTAATCAAGAAAATGCATTGATATATACTACCTACGTTTCTGGAAAAGTGATACTTTTTCATTTTAGCCTAAAAATAGGTCAAATTGAAAAAGTGAAAGTTCCACTTTTCTAGAAACGGAGGGAATATTTCTATAGAAATCATGTACTTGTATTAAGACTCATTCAGCCAATTCAAATGCTCCTCCATGCTCCAACTCCTTGTACTTAAATGAAAAATCACACTTATTATATAATTGTATCAATATATGATATTAGAAATACCTAAAAATATGATAATAATAATAAAAATAGATTGTGAATTATTTATAATGAAAAACATATATAGTGCTTCTCGTCGAAGATGATGTAATTAAGGGAACGCATTGATATATATTTCTTCAGAAATCATGTGGACATACGTTAAGATTCAACTGGCCAACTTAACTGCTTTTCCAGACTCCAATTCCCTGTAATTAAATGAAAAATCCCACTCATATAGTTGTATCAATATATGATAATAGAGACACAATAAAAAAAACACGATATTAATACAAAACAGATTGCCAACTCTAAATAGTACAAAGCATATGAAGTGCTTCTCGTCAAAGAAGATGTAATCAAGGGAATGCACTGATATATCTTTCTTTAGAAATCAAATATGTTTTATGTATACCAGTGTGAGGCCTTTCTTGAGTTCGTCGCTTCAAGAGACATCTTAAACAATGTATTTGAATAGACAAAAGGCAAAAAAATGCAAAAACTCCGTAAACATTCGGTCAAAAACGCGTATACTTGAGTACGGGTTGCAAATCATTGCTTTTGAAAATATACAGCTGTAAATTGAAATTTTGTTGAATGAATTGGAATATTCCCTGTTACCAAGTCATAGGATGCAGTCAAAAGCTAGAATACCAATTATTTTTCTAAAAAAATTCATTCTTTTCTGAGTCCAAAATTTACTGAAATTTATACTCCAGATGTAGAGGAATCATTTTACAATTCAATTTTCCATTGCATCTGAGACGATCCGTGAGTTGCTACAAAATGTAAATACATGCATGGATTTAGGTAATAATAGCATATTGATGAAGATCCAATGAAATATCATGTGTGTCATCTCCCAGTCTTAAAAGTTGACATATTTCAAGTTGCACAATTCTTAAGGTAATGAAGAGAGAGAGATATTTTCGGTATATTTTCAATTATATCATCAGGGATAAGAAATGACCATATTTCTAAAACTATACCACAAATATTTGTAAACTTTCCACGGTTTAAAAACATTTTGAAGCACCTACTTTTTTTACCCTATAAATATGGTTACTCAATTTTTTGGCTTTTAATCATAAACCGAAATTAATATAGTAGTTTTTTCTTTATTTTTTTTTGGATTTTAATAATAAATACTTGAATTATTCAATTTTTTGGATTTTAACTATAAATGTCCAAAATTAATATAGTAGTTTTTTTCTTTTTCTGGATTTTAGTAATAAATACGTGAACGTAATATAGTAACTTTTTAAGAAAAATTCGACGATCATGATTTTTAAAAGATCAAGTAAACTCGGTGTAATTATGTGCAGTAATTTTAGGTCGTCTAATCAAAGATCTTGGCCATCTAGCGGTTAGACATATTGAATAATAAGGGTCGTCCGTCGGGTGTGTATCAACCACCTACCCAATCTACACCGCACGATGTCGGATCAACGCACTATATTTCATGAAATTTCATCCGAAGAATACGATTGGTTTTTCTCCAAGCCAATTAGAGCGCGCGGTTACGCTCACCATCCAATAGAAAGGAGGGTAAGCTCCACCAGTGTTATGCACCGGGTATGATTGGAATCATCCTTCATTTGGTGAGGGGGGATTCGTCCCGCTCTCGTCCCAGAAAGGGTCCCGATTAACAATTAGGACCAAAAAGTGGCATGCACATTCTTTTAATTGCGAACCTTATATTTGTGTTAAAAATAAAGTGACCAATTCAACTGCTCCTCCAGGTTCGAACTCCATGAAATTAAATGAAAAATCACACTCACTTTTTTATTTTTATAGAAGAATACTAGAAAATAATTAAATAAAAATGAAATCAGAAACACTAAAAAATAATACTCAAATAAAATAGATTGCTAACTCTAAATAGTGCAAAGTATCTGAAGTGCTTCCCGTTCAAGATGACGCAATCAAGGAAGTGCACAGCGTGAACCGTTCATATACTTGTGTTAAAAATTAACTGGTCGACTCATCTGTTACTCCAGGCTCCAACTCCCTACAGTTAAATGAATATTCACAATCAGTATATACTTTATAGCTATTTGATATTAAATACATCACCGTGATTCCAAAAATATAAGACATGTTGGATAGTTTTTTGGACAGAAATATCGCAGTGGCTATCAAAACATATATTCGGTACCAAAAATTATAAAGATTATTTACTTTTAAAAATGCTAATCATATTGTTCCCTATATAAAGTTTGGTTTTATGGATTAATTAAATTTTATTTCAATGCAATTTCGTATTTCATATTGACTATGAATTCCATAAAGTGAATTTTATTCCATGCAATTTTCCTATTAATTATTCATTCCATTCCAATGTAACTAGTATTTAACCCCTACGCACCGGGTATGTCAGGAATCGGTCTCCACTTGGTGAGGCGGAGCTTCCCCCTCGCCCCTCTCTGAAAGGGTCCTAATTAAAAACTGAAGTGGACAATGGAAACACCCATTATCATGATTAGTTAATTAATAGCCGGATCCACATGCCATGTATAGGTTAAAGTGGGGAAAATTTCTTAAAGAAAATTGCTTTTGGAAAATTATACCAACTTTTGAAATCAGTAAGTAATTCATGGTATTGTCAACATTAATACTCTAATGACAATCGGTATGGCTATATTTGAGGGCTATCGATCAAAGTAACACCACGATTACCCTTAATATTGTTGGATTTTAGAATACCTATGCAACATTCATTAGTTAATCAACTTTTACAACTTAAAAATAAAGGAACAAAGTAACATTAATATCCTACTTTCGAGACCCCAGTAACGTCTTCCAGGTAGGCCAATCACCCATTGTACACTCCCGACCTTCCTTACATATCAAAACATATATTTGCGTTAAGAATCCAATGATCGCCTCGACTGCTCCTCCAGGCTCCAACTCCATATCGAACTTTGAGGAATGAAGTAAGAAAAATCGGCGCAAATAGAAATGAGGTATGAGGATACCAGGCATCATTATTAAGATCAGTTTTTCACCGCTCATCTCATGGAATCATCCTCAAACAGCAATATAAACCGAAAAAGTGATATTGTTCTCATAGCTTAAATTGGATTAGGATTAATACATCTGGCAGGATATTCTTTTTAATATAACGAATGTTATATGTACAAATACTAACCAAGTTCATCTAGGAGATGCATTTTCCCCTCTGTAGGATGAAGAGTTAAGCATGAATGAATGCAAAAGTCTTATCGTGAGTCCGCAAAAAGATACATCCAAAGAAAAATAAATTTTAAGTAATCAATTTAACTCATAATAGACGATGATGAGCTAGAAATAAGCTTTAAGGTATACTTGTGTAAATCAAATGCGACGTAGTAACATATTTTGATACTGTTGCGACTCATTTGAATCTATAGCAAGGACCAAAGTAATTTAGGATATGCGAAAGCACAAATATTAAAACGTACCTCATCTTACTTTAATGAAATGTTAGCTACAATTCGAGTCCTTCATCAGCTTATTTAACTTCATGATAGAAACCCGAGTAACCACATCAAGACTTATCGTTTTCTTATTGCCCATGTATCAACTTCAAGAAATTGGCAATTGCCTGCTAACTTGGATTGCATGTCAAAGTAATAAAAGAGTGTCGATCGTAAAATTTTCCTCTCGAGTTGACCTAGGAATTGTTTTTCCTGGTGCAAATGATCCAATTTAAAGAGTTAGACTTCAACCATTTAGTCTAAAAGCATAAGAAGATGTGCCAATGTTAATGCAAACATGGAATTAAAGTGGGGTGTATCTTTTATAGTGACAGGCTAAAATTCCTTTTGTTGTTTTGCACGAGATAAACCAAATTCAACATTATATTTACTGTGATTAACTTTTTCTTCTTACAACATTATCTCTCCTTAATTGGAACAAATAGCAGTTATTGGACCAAAATCATATTTTAATAAATTCATTCTGATCAGTCTAATCACTGATCATTGAAACCCATAACTATTGTATATGTTAGTAATATGATGAAAAGGGCTACAAAAGAAAATATTGTATGGAAAACATAACGATAAGGAAGAAATTAAACTAACTTGTAATACGTCGAAGAAAAACCTTGGCAGTAACCTTAGTTTTGTCCATGTGAATCTTAATGTCAATCGAATTAGACCATGTTCTCATACCTCATTCAAAAGCAACCAAACAATCCATATTTTCATCTACTGATGCTCATAGTTTCATACTGTACCAACTACATAACACCCCTTGAAGTTGTCCTTTATGGGATATTTCTATGAAGTTGTAGAATATGTTTGCATGAGAGATTTACTTAAAAGTTAATGAAACTAAGAAACCATACTTACAATTCATTCCTTGATAGAGAAAACTTTGGTAATTAAGGATATTGCTATATTTGAACTAAACGATATAAAACTGAGAATTATTCGGAAAGATTCTTAAGCTTACAGCTTGATTTTAGTTGCCATAATAATTTTTGAAATGTTGTGCTGATAATTCTTTAAAAATTTTGCTTTCAATATTTGAAATGTTGTATGCAATTTCGTTGAAATTTCTTTTTCGAGAAACCATTGGTTAACATTCTAAAACACTACAGAAACATTAGTTGCGTAGGAAATATGTTTCAGAAATTCGAAAGAAACGATTCTTTACTTGTAAAATGAGTATTATGAGCCTCTGTTCAAGTAAAGATCAAAATTTCTTAGATTTCCCAACTGTTTATGCAAATTTATTTAAAGTAAGAGTTAATTATATCGTACCCAATATCACACATTAATACTAAAAAAAAATCACTACCACTGAATTATATGGGTGAAAAATAAAAATATCATGGGAATGAATAATTTTCCTACCACCAAATTATAATGAAACATAGACGAAAGTAGTAGATGAGGTATATCTGGTTTAACCTTGTGTGAGCGTATTATTTTCAAAAGATGTAATCTTCTCCTCTGATTCAGTACTCATGGTCTCATACTATCGCAATCTCGTAACCATTAGCGCCGAATTGATTACACATTTGAATGTATTTGCAAAACAAACATCAAAAATTAAATGAGACAACGAAAACGTAAATCGTAAGATATACAGAAGAAATAAACTCAGCATAGTTCTAAAAGCGTGAAGAAACATGCAAACACTGATGATTCGTATACATACACCAAACCCACAAATTCCATAAACAAAGACCGTGTTAGAGCATTGCTCGTTTGAACCCACCAAGCATTGGTATGTCAAGTTTGGTTGTCATATTTTAGTGAATCAAAACTCATGTTAAGAGTCGATTGATTATGTACTAGAGTAAACTTCGTATAGGTTAGCTTGAAAGTATTAGGATATGAGACATTACAAGTATTGCGAAGACTTGAAGATGGGAAGAAGCAAGGAGCTACAACGACAACAATTATCCTTCCACTTGAGGTTAGTAATATTTGACTTGAACTGTTTCATTCCCTAGTGTATCTTTCAAGTCGTGCATGTTGAAAACATAACTGCGAAGCATATTTGAACTCTAGATAGACATAGTATTAAGGAATATAATACGAGGTTTATTGCTTAACCATTAAACTTTGTAGATAAAACATCGCCATAATCATTTGAATTCTATTGTGATTATGTATGGGTATGAGGTGAGCATTTCATCCTAGGGAACAATGTTTACATGTGTTCAAAGGAAGTAAGTTCGCAAACTTGTTTGTGAACCGAAAAGGAAATTTCCAGGTGTTATTGGTTTTGTTATTCATTGCATATCTTATGAACAACCAATATGTGTGATTGAGTATAACCGCTCACAACTTGTTTGTGTTCTTGGTAAAACTATTCACAAAGTCCTGACTTATGTATTGGTATGACTTTTATTAGTGAAACCGACCTTAAGTAATCACCTGAGATGGTATGATCGGGTTTGTGTTATGTATGACCAAACTTGGGAAAGAGGAACCGATCTTAGTAAGAGGTGTAGTACATCACAAAGGGGAATCGATCCTTGTATGAGGTGCAAAAAGGTTTATAGCAGAAAGGGGAACCGATCTTATGGACATGTGCAACACGTTTTTAGGCAAAGGGGAACCGATCCTATGGACATGTGCAACACATATAAGTTAAATACCATATATATGTGGGGAACCGATCCTAGTACCTAGTCAACCGAATTTTTGGAAAGCTAGTGTGACTATGCACAATACTCACATGGAGTTAGAACCGAAACTTGTTTTGGTAGAACCATTAAACCCATGATTGTGGTTGAATGTTTGTTTGATCAATCACATAGTTCTTGAAAGTCAGATGAACCAATTCTAAACTTGTTTGGAAGTGTGGCAAATCGGTTTCAAGGTTGTAAGTGTGAAAGAGAACTTACAAAGTAAGGATGTCGACATACTTTGAACACGTGCTGTGAATGTTTATTTCTTTAATTGTTCAAAGTTATTCCTTAATAGATAAAGGAAAAAAAATCCCAGGATCGAAACATAAGTAAGTTAAGAATATTTTAATTAAGGTTATTAATTTCATTTTGTAGGGCAATATAAGAATTAGTAATGTGCATTTACTAATTAGATTTTTCGAGAGATTTCGATCATTATTTTTTGACAGAGCATTTCCAGGAATTATGAAAACCGAATTTGTGCTTTAATGAATATCTTGAGAATATTTTCGGTTTTGGAAATTCCTTGGTGTCCAAACTTCCTTGTCTATAAATACATGAAGTTTTCCTTTCTAGCAAACTAATCCTTCGTAACAACAAACTTCCTCTTTTGTTGTTGTTACTGGTGTAGCCGCCTATTCGGAGAGGAGAGTAACCTAATTAGGCGAAATCTCTTACGACCCGCAGTTTAAAGTCTTCTTTGGGATTGTGAAGCTCTAGCGTGTACCGTTGGGGGGAAATTAGATAACTGCGGTTTATCTTTTTTCTTTCGATTTGATTGACTAACGGTGGTTGAAATCTGATTGCACCTAGTTTGTTTATGCTTGAGGATCTTCTCTTCTGATATAAGATTCACTCAAACTAGTTCAGAGTTTCGAAAGTGATCTTTAGACTGTTGTTAGTTCTAAAGACGATATTAAAGATCTGACTTGGGTTTATAATCTTTGGTGTGCACAATACTTGTTTTGGTAAAAGAGGATCCAATTAATAATCGGTTTATCCTTGTGGTAGATTGGATTGATTAATTAAGTAGATCGGCATCAACACAATTCTTTGGATTAAGAGTGTTGTTGGCTTAATCTTAAACGATTACTTCGGTAATTGAACATAAGATAGATCTAAGGACCTGACGAAGGATTTTATGTTAAGATAAACGGAAGAGCCTTTGTCCGACTCATATCACTTGGTTGAATCGAGTTGATATCAAACAGATTTGTTGTTCCTTTACTGTTATGAATACGAACCAAAGGAATTGTTCCAAGTACGTGACTTATTTATAAGTTGGAGGGGTGGGAATACAGACGGAACTAGGTGAACTATAGGTTTAGTTGTTTGGTCTCAACTATAAGAAGTTAGGTGTAATTTTGTGTAGCGGCTTAATCCTGAGAGTATTCAATTATGGACAAGGTCCCGGGGTTTTTCTGCATTTGCGGTTTCCTCGTTAACAAAATCTTGTTGTGTCATTTACTTTATATTTCCGCATTATAATTGTTTTATTATAATTAAAGTAAATTACACAAACGTTAATTCCTATTTACTTGATAAGCAATCCTTTTTTTTGTTTGGTGAAGTCCGAAACTTTTTATCAAGTAAACATACTTCGTTGTTGTATTGTCTCGATCTCGTATCCATAGACGATCACACGAAGTGTAAACCGATTAGTTGTATTGTCTCGACTCAGTCCATAGACAATCACTTTCGGAGAAATGACTTATATGTAGGAAAAGTTTTACTTGTGGTATATTTGGGTACCCTCGCCTTTTCAATTGGTATCAGAGAAGGCAAACACGAAAAGATCTAACAATTTGTGTTTGGTGCGATCCAACCTATAAGATATGGGCCAAGGCAAAGTTAAGCGAGAGTGAAAACTAAAGAAAGGCTCAATTAACGTATCACAAAATATGTGCCCCAAAGGAGAGTGTTCTTCGATCTCAGATTATTCAAATGATGAGACCTCTAGCGAGGCATTTTTGAGTTCTATTATTGAGATATCTGATGAAAGATCAAGTGTGAAAACTTCTGAAATAAAGGAATTGAGTAAACAATTTCTTTTATTCTCAAATGAACTTCTCTTGACTCTTGAAAGAGAACCATATTTAACATTGAAGTTTGAAAAAATCTATAAAGAGCATGAATCGTTAAAATAAGAATTCACACAACAAGTTTGTGACTACGAAAAAAGGATGAATATTGAATGTCATCATGTAGAGGCTTGTGAAAAAGATCTCAAGAAAATTTATGTCTTTTGGAGAAAGAGCTTGATGAATCTAAAATAAAATTGAACTCTCAACAAGAGTGCTTCAAGGAAAAGTAAGAAAATCTTCTTTTCAACATAAGTTGTTTAGAGGAATATCTCAGCACTACTCTCAATGAAAACATTTCATTAAAAGAGGAAATATCTATGTTGAGAAAAATGAATGCAAGTTTAAACAACTTATCTTCTTTATTGGAGTCAGGAAGAAACCATCGAGACACACGTGGTTTAGGATTTGAAAGAAATAATACTATAGTTTCTAACAATGAAACCAAGTTTGTCAAATATGCATGTACTCAAACAGGGGAGTCTCCAAAAGAAAAAAACTCAACACAGCTGTTCAGAAATCTGCATGGAAAAACAAACAATTGATGAAGAATAAAAGAGATCAATGCTAAGGAGAGCAAAGAAAGATAAAGGAACTTTCAACGATCTTGCACAAACAGGTAACTACAAACATTACAACTCTCATATATCAAATATTGTTATTCTTGTGGTAGTGAAAAACATGCTCAGAAATCATGCAAGATTCGCAAAATGCAAAATGCTTTATGGTTTGTCTCAAAGGAATTGGGAAAAATAAACTTTGATCCTAATCTCTTATCAAACAGAGCAAAGGACTATTATGTTGATCTTTGGTCTACCCAGTATATACCAAAATCATTTAAAAAGGGGTATAAGAAAAATGAGTTTAAACGGGCAACATTTTTCTCTCATCCTTTAAAAGAATCAGTCTCTAAACCTTCTTAGATTATGACGACATATCATATCTCAAGAAATGGAAGAGAAAGAACAGTCAAAAATGATGCACTTGTGCATAATAACAAATTTCACTGTACCCAAGCACTCCTGTGTTATCAAAATTTGTTTTAAAATGGGTATTTTTTATTACTTCCTTTTGAGAAAGATTACCGAAAATCTTTGTATATAAAGGTTTCCTTTTTTATAGGTGATAAGATTTTATAAAGACCCTATTCTCATTCGAAACCTTCATGGTAATGAACGATTTAAAGAATGATATATCTGATTTGATATATTCATGTAGATTTCATGATCTGCTGACTAGAAAAATTCATATAATTCTTTTCACTGAGAATAAAAGGTCTTACAGCGAATTTGTGGGAGAATATTGTATCCAGGAAGTGGAAAGTGTATTAGATTCTTCAAACAAAGGAAGATTAGAAATTTGTTCTGATTTTTGCTCATATCAGATCATGCCCTCTCTTAATAAAGTAAGGGCTACTAGCTTATGTGAAGGAGTTATCGAACTGGTAGGATGAAAAGAACTCTTGAAGGAATTATCCTCTGTTACTCGAAAGGAAATTATTTTTCATGTTGTTTGCTGGGCATCGTATAGAGATTTTCATGATCTTCAAATGATCAGTTTTCACTCTAACAATCTTGAAACGTTTGAAGAGAACTTTGATGAAATCATGGAAACAGAGGATAACAAGAATGAATGAGTTTAAATTCTTATTCACAGTAAAATAGATATCAATTTTTTATTTCTTTCATTTATTGTGTTGGTCTATTATGAACAAAACTATTATGAATAAAATTATTTGATTGGTAATTTTCTTGTGATAGTTTTTGGTTTACATAGCCTGTGCTTGAATGCTTTTATCTTATTGCTATGTATGTTTATGGGATGTTTGATTTAGGTTTTACTACCTTAATATTCGATCTCATATATTGTGAACCTTGTGGTTTGGGTGACTTTTTGATTTAGCAGGATTAAGTTCTAGCCTATGTTGGTAGGCTTTATCAAAGAATCATGAGGGGTTCTGGTAGAAACAATATGTGAAAAAGTCACAATATGTTGAATCGGTTTTGGTTTAGCATAAAAGCATATGTGTTTAGACGGTTTTCAACTTTTTCTTGCAATTGTTAAAACCGATTTTCAACTTTTCTCTGGTAAAGGTTGGTTGTTGTTATTCTTCTGTTTTTGCATAAGAATGACAACATGATGATATTTCGATATCAATTCTCCCTGGAAGAAGATACAAACATATTGGAGAAGCGGATGCGAAATTTGAGGTAACAATCTTGTTAGTTAATTGTTTCCCTGTTTAAGAAAAGCCTGAGTTTATATCATATATATTTATTACTTTTGCTTAACAAAATTTCGGTACAATTGATGTTTATTCCATAATGTGTGTGTGGATATGTGTGATTCAGTTGGTTCCGGTTAAGAAAAACTATTGTTATCTTGAGTTTGTACGGTATCAATTGTTTAGGCTTACAAAATTTCGGTGCAATTACGGTGCTTTTAATGTCTATGTTGTTTCAATTGCTTACGGTTGAGATAAATAATTATGCAAGTTGATTTATGTTAGTTTGTATGAATTATTTATGGCTTAACAAAATAAAAGGTGTACGAGATGAGTTGTTTAGTCCAATTCGATTCCGGATAAGAGAAACAAAGTTAATATTGATCTTAGTTAGACTTATCGATGTGAGGTTTCGGTTATTCAAGTCTAATCGAATGCCTTAAAAAGAAATGCTAGTTAACTAACCTAGTACTTCTCTTGTTTAAAATTGAAAGGTCTAAGTTTATGGATAATTAGAACCTTATGAGAAAAATAGAGTTATCTTTATTTTGGTGTTATCGAATTAAGCGGTTGTTTTTGAGCAATCGGTTTAGCAAAGGGACTAATGTGCTTAGTTGATTTGTGTTTTGCTAAAATAAAGTGGAAAAATTGTTTCGGAGAATTGTTTCCTTGGTAACATATCAAAATAAAACTATTTGTAGTTTCGGTTTTGATATTGGTTATCAGAACATGATGTGTGGAACCCGCGTGCCTAACTCTACAGGTTGCAAGTCTATTGAGATTTGTAAGATTCTTTTCGTGTTGTCCTTTATTTTTTCGTTTGTTTGTCATTTTCGTGAAAAAAATGGGGAGAAATATATGGAGTAAACAAGTGATACTGGCATTGATTTTATATTGATTGGTATTGCTAAGGAAAAGAACAGTGGTGCTTGAACGTTTATCTGACGAAAGAGTGAAAGCACAGACTAAGGGGGAGTAACATGTCATATAAATTGGTATAACAAAGACGTGCAGATTGAATATCTACCTATCTTCCTTAGGGGGAGTAATAGCTTTGTTATTATAATGTCAACAACGACATTTTCAAGGATTGAATGTAAGCAGTTTTACTGTGCTGTTAGATCCGGGAATCAAGTGTATGTGTAATGAATTCTTGTAATTTGTTTATCCATATGATGTAAGAGTTTTGTCACTAAAATTGACAAAGGGGGAGATTGTTAGAGCATTACTCGTTTGAACCCACCAAGCGTTGGTATGTCAACTTTGGTTGTCATATTTTAGTGAATCAAAACTCATGTTAAAAGTCGCTTGATCATGTACTAGAGGAAACTTCGTATAGATTAGCTTGAAAGCATTAGGATATGAGAATTACAAGTATTGCGAAGACTTGAAGATGTGAATAAGAAAGGAGCTACAACGACAACAATCATCCTTCCACTTGAGGTTAGTGATATTTGACTTGAACTGTATCATTCCCTAACGTATCTTTCAAGTTGTGCATATTGAAAACATAACTGCGAAGCATATTTGAACTCTAGATAGACATAGTATTAAGGAATACAATACGAGGTTTATTGCTTAACCATTAAACTTTGTAGATAAGTCATCGTCATAATCATTTGAATGATACTGTAATTATGTATGGGTATGAGGTGAGGATTTAATCCTAGGGAACAATGTTTACATGGGTTCTAAGGAAGTAAGTTCATAAACTTGTTTGTGAACCGAAAAGGAAATTACCAGGTGTTATTGGTTTTGTTATTCATTGCATATATTATGAACAACCAATATGTGTGATTGAGTATAACCGCTCACAACTTGTTTGTGTTCTTCGTAGAACTATTCACAAAGGCCTGACTTATGTATTGGTATGAATTTTATTAGTGAAACCGATCTTAAGGAATCACCTGAGACGGTATGATCGGGTTTGTGTTATGTCTGACCAAATTTGGGAAAGGGGAACCGATCCTAGTAAGATGTGCAACCTATCACAAAGGGGAATCGATCCTTGTATGAGGTGCAACAAGTTTTTAGTAGAAAGGGGAACCGATCCTATGGACATGTGCAACACGTTTTTGGGCAAAGGGGAACAGATCCTATGGACATGTGCAACACATATAAGTTAGATACCATATATATGTGGGGAACCGATCCTAGTACCTAGTTAACCGAATTTTTGGAAATCTAGTGTGACTATGCACAGTACTCACATGGAGGCAGAACCGAAACTTGTTTTGGTAGAACCATTAAATCCATGATTGTGATTGAATGTTTTTTTCACCAATCACATAGTTCTTGAAAGTCAGATGAACCAATTCTAAACTTGTTTGGAAGTGTGGCAAATCGGTTTCAAGATTGTAAGTGTGAAAGAGAACTTACAAAGTAAGCATGTCGACATACTTTGAACACGTGTTGTGAATGTTTATTTCTTTAATTGTTCAAAGTTATTCCTTAATAGCTAAAGGAAGAAAATCCCAGGATCGAAACATAAATAAGTTAAGAATATTTTAATTAAGGTTATTAATTTCATTTTGTAGGGAAATATAAGAATTAGTAATGTGCATTTACTAATTAGATTTTTCGAGAGATTTCGATCATTATTTTTTGAGAGAGCATTTCCAGGAATTATGAAAACCGAATTTGTTATTTAATGAATATCTTGAGAATATTTTCGGTTTTGGAAATTCCTTGGTGTCCAAACTTCCTTGTCTATAAATACTTGAAATTTTCCTTTCTAGCAAACTAATCCTTCTTAACAACAGACTTCCTCTTTTGTTGTTGTTACTGGTGTAGCCGCCTATTCGGAGAGGAGAGTAACCTAATTAGTCGAAATCTCTTACGACCGCTCAGTTTAAAGTCTTCTTTGGGATTGAGAAGCTCTAGCGTGTACCGTTGGTGGGAAATTAGATAATTGCGGTTTATCTTTTTTTTTCGATTTGATTGACTAACGGTGGTTGAAATTTGATTGCACCTAGTTTGTTTATGCTTGAAGATCTTCTCTTCTGATATAAGATTCACTCAAACTAGTTCAGAGTTTCGACAGGGATCTTTAGACTGTTGTTAGTTCTAAAGACGATCTTGTGATAATCCATTGTTAACAGACTCCGTTCTGTGCACGATTGATCACAAGAGATTCAAGTTATTGTGTGCAGGTTTTTATTGAAGATTTAAGAAGCTTTGAAGACAAAGAAGATATTGAAGATCTGACTTGGGTTTATAATCTTTGATGTGCACAATACTTGTTTTGGTAAAAGAGGATCCAATTAATAATCAGTTCATCCTTGTGGTAGATTGGATTGATTAATTAAGTAGACCGGCATCAACACAATTCTTTGGATTAAGAGTGTTGTTGGCTTAATCTTAAACGATTACTTCGGTAATTGAACATAAGATAGATCTAAGGACCTGAAGAAGGAGTTTATGTTAAGATAAACGGAAGAGCCTTTGTCCGACTCATATCATTTGGTTGAATAGAGTTGATACCAAACAGATTTGTTGTTCCTTTACTGTTATGAATACGAACCAAAGGAATTGTTCCAAGTACGTGAATTATTTATAAGTTGGAGGTGTGGGAATACAGACGGAACTAGGTGAACTATAGGTTTAGTTGCTTGGTCTCAATTATACGAAGTTAGGTGTAGTTTTGTGTAGCGGCTTAATCCTGAGAGTATTCATTTCTGGACAAGGTCCCGAGGTTTTACTGCATTTGCGGTTTCCTCGTTAACAAAATCTTGCTGTGTCATTTACTTTATATTTCTTCATTATAATTGTTTTATTATAATTAAAGTAAATTACACAAATGTTAATTCCTATTTACTTGATAAGCATTCCTATTGTGTTTGGTTAAGTCTGAACCTTTGTATCAAGTAAACATACTTTGTTGTTGTATTGTCTCGATCTTGTATCCATAGACAATCATACGAAGTGTGAACCGATTAGTTGTATTGTCTCGACTCAGTCCATAGACAATCACTTTCGGAGAAAGGACTTATAGGTAGGAAAAGTTTTAGCTTATGGTATATTTGGGTACCCTCGCCTTTTCAGACAGTGTTTAGGAAACAATATTATTTTCAATAATCAATAATATCTTTATAATCCCTCTGTGATTAGGAATATATTTTTGCATAACCAATTTTTTTTGAAAATTTTAATTGTTGCAATATTTGTCCGAAGATATCAGGAAATTAACGATATTAAAGGAAACCCATGGTACGTGGAGTTCCTCTTTTATGGTTATTTCAAAAATTCAGGGTTATCTAAATATCCTCTTAACATACTTAACATTTAAGAAAGACACCAAAGATAATCTTGCCGTGAATCAATATGGAAATTTAGGTTTTCTACATTCTTCAAGTAATACAAAGATTTTTATTCTTATATATACACATAAATACAAATATTTTTTTCCTTATATATAATCATAATTAAGCAAAAATGTCACACGTTTTTAATTTTGAAGTTTTTTTTTAGATTCTAAATGCCACCATAATTCGATAATTTAGGCTAATTTTATCAATTAAAAATATAATTAAGATCTTCCAGGTAATTAAAGCTGATCGACTAATATAGTATTTTTGGTATATATTTGGATAAAAATAAAATCAACCGTTTAAC